>NC_056740.1:2372500-2495000 GCF_019279795.1 Protopterus annectens
TATATGGACAGTCATGCATTTATTATGCCTTGACAACAGCCAGCACACACACTACGCAGTCGGATTGTCATTTATATTCTTTACCACCAGGCTGAACAAGATGATTTTTTTTCTGTGCTTCAGTCATCTCAATGTCCACATATCAAACATTCCAACAAAAAGTGCAACACAGCTCCAGGACACAACACACAGTAGTCAGTATGGAGTCTATAAATGAAGCATGGGACATTGTGAAAGAGAATCCAACTAAAGAGACTGGTGGGAAGTCAGACATTTATGATATGCTGAGTGCCTCACACAGCAGTTGTTGTTGTTTGTCCTTCGGCTTTTCCCAGTTAGGGGTCGCCACAGTGGAACTCCGGTCCACTAATGATTGGCAGTTAGTTTTTATGGTGTTGAGTTGCCAGCCTGATGCTCAACCTTCAACAAAGGCACGCCCATTTAACGCATGTCTTTCGAACGTCCAATCGACCGCGGGGAGGACATGCAGACTCCATACAGAAGGCACTCAAAACCCAAGTCGAGAATCGAACAGGAGAACCTCTTGCTGTGAGGCAACAGCGCTACTGCTGCCTCACACAGCAGTATTACTGGTACATTGGCAAGCATATACTTCCTAAAGATTTGGAAGGAAAACCTTTCCACAAAACATGCAAAAACAAGAGAAACTCAACATTTATTGCACCCAAAACAATGAAACAAAAACTCCTGTTAAAAATACAGACAAAAATAAATGACAGCAGTATCAAAGTGGGGAAAATCATTCCCAAACAAGAATTCAGGAACCCAGGCCTCATTTTCCTGTTCTACAGCATATCTCCCAAAAGGGGGAAGGGAGTAAAAAACAACATCTAGAAACCTCTTAAAACTAGAACAACTCTACCTTTCCCAAAGGACCAAGCACTGAAAAACTGACCCCAATAGGCACTGTGCTGGTGAAAAGAGCCATTACCATAAAATAAAACTTCATTTCTTGAGCACCAGTATCAAACCCATCTGAACTGTCTTTGGAGTTTGTGCTTTTGTTTTGTGGGCCATTGCACTTGCCGTATGATGGAAGACTTGCTTTGGTTCATTTTAAATGCAGAAATTATACAATGAAAAAATATTACCATTCAAAAGTGTACATGCTGATTGGGCAAACCAATCAGCATGCTAAATGTAAATCAAGTCATAACAACAGGAAGAAGTTCTATTGCTTTACTTTCTCCTTGTTGCTATCAGAGAAATTAAAACATAAAAAAAAATCAACATTTTTCTGTGTAGCACAATATATTAAAATAAAACAAAAAACCTTCGATGCCAGGAGTGCCCATACGAGCAGCTCTGCAGCATGTCACCACCTCTTACTGCCTGAATCAGACATTTAGTGATTTCATACCTCAATTATATGCCATAAAGCAGTCACTTTTATGAAGAACAGACCAGCATGTAGACTTTCCATAAAAAGAAAAAAAAAACATATCACAGCTAATCCATATCTATATCTATATCGGATCATAGGATCATAAGAGGTTACTAGGCTAATGCCCCTGGGGCCCTTACAAGCCTAGCCAAGAGTTTATCCCCAATAAAGAAACCTCAGTCAGCACCTATCACCCCTGTTAATGAGGGACAAAGGTGGAACCCCTGGGACAAATTTGTGGTTTCCCATCCACTCATCAAGGTTTTACTTGAAGAGGGTCAGCGTGCCCTTGAAGAGGGTCAGCTATATATCTATATCTATCTATATCTATATCTATATCTGGAAGTATATGGCAGAGACAGCATAGACATGTACAGCTATAGACCATGCACTGCATTTACCTTCAATGCCCCAGACTAGGAGAAATAGAAAGAAGAATATAAAAGACCTTTGATACAATGTCATTATTAAGAAAAGGTAAAAAAAAAAAAATCTTAAATAATGTCATTGTATAATAGCAATAATCCACTCCTTACTGTAGGAAATGCAGGATTTACCCAGCTGTGGGTAAATTCTACATTACCCACAACCAGTCATGGATTACTGCTAAAATATACATACAGTATTATTGTTTCCAGTGCTACTTTAAGGTGTGAAACATGGCAGCCCTCCATCCATGTGTACACTGTTGAGAACACATGCTCTATAGGAGCTAATCTGATGATAGTTGAATATGGGATCATAGTTATCTCATCCCTAAAATAACTGGATGCCCTTGTGTGCACACAGCTACCCGCAAGTGCTCAGACATGCACATGGCATTGTGCAAAATCTCAATCATTAGGCTTACCTATCAGGCAAATTGTGTGATTCAGAAACAGTAATGAGATGGCCACTAATTAGCATAATCATCTCACCTAGAGGGGTCACTCTACATGATATAAGCATGACAAGAGAACAGAAGCCTTATCATGCTGTGCTAAAAAACAGTGGAAAACAAGTTTGAATCCTGTGAAGGGTGTTTTTAAAAAAATAATTCTTCTGAAGAAGATATCAACTTAAATATGGTAAGTGCTACTTTTTTATATATCTATCTTTGTACAATGGAAGCTTTGTGCCTGCTATTTACTCCAAGCCCTATAAGTAATGTCAGTTTATCAGTACTTATACATATGTTGTCCAAAAGTGTATTAAGAGATACATTTGAAGCATGCAGAATTGTTAGCGGAGATGGTAGGCACACCCCTCTGCTCCTATAGAAAGTAATGTGCTTTACTATTGTAGTTCTGTGTACCTTGCACAAATGTAATGAGCCACTACCTTTTTTAACAGTGGTATTGTAATGGTCAGGTGTTGCTGCTCAGTGGCAGTTATGTGCAGTTTTGTTCATGTGTTGGTGATCATATGTGCTCAGTACACAGTACATGCCTGACATTTACTTAAAGATTGTGGACACAGATATCTGTCAGGCACAACTACAGCATACTATATGGCCTAGTAGGGTAGTAGTAATAGTATAATGATTAGTAACGGCCATGGTAGAGCAAGGCTGTCAATTCCACTGTTCTGCATACTAACAGAATCATGCTTAAAACACAGAACCCAAAGAAAAGTACTGCATCTGATGATGCGTCCACATCCACCTGCAAACCTAAGTTTACAGATGCTGAGATTGAGATGGTACTGCAGGCCCTCCATCTCCATGGATGAGGATCATTTTTTCACTTACTCAGTGAGGCAAGGGGGGAGCCTCACCTGGGCTTTTGCTTCTGGCTTCAAGCACCCAAGCATCTGGGCATGACCCGCTCTGGGGACAGTGTCAGGTGGGAAGTTTGACTGGGGTGGTGCACTTGTCAAAGAGTAATGCAGGTGTCCTAAGGCAAGCTCAGAGAGGACAGAAACCTCCCATGGAGCAGAAGGGCAAAAGCTCACTTAAACTTGATTTTCAGTATGGATACAGACCATGAAAGTGGGGCCTCATGATCCTTCTGGCTTTTTGGGTTTCAAGTAGGAGGTGTCAGAAAAGTTACCACAGCGATAACTGGCTTGTGGCAGCCAAGCATTCATAGTGACATTGCTTTTTGATCCTTTGATTTCGATTCTTCCTATCATTGTGAAGCAGAATTCACCAAGTGTTGGATTGTTCACCCACAAATAGGGAATGTGAGCTTGGTTTAGACCATTGTGAGACAAGTTAGTTTTACCCGACTGATGATGTGTTGTTGCAATAGTAATCCTGCTCAGTATGAGAGACATTTGGTGCATGTGCAGATGGATGACAGTTATTTGCTGTCCATTCTGCTGACCAGCCCTTCCATGACTCTGCTTGGGCTAAAACTGTCAACAGTGTTAATGCTGTGTGTGGTCAGGACCATGGAAATGAAATTGACCACCACAGGGCCACTGATATGATCTATGCTACCACCTACAGAGCAGAAGCCCTATCATTGGAACACAGAGCAACAGGTGGTGGCCCATCAATTGAACCACTTCTTACACAGACAGAGGAGTTCCTGGCCTTGATTAAAGGTGGTGTACAGAGTCCCACAGTGTGATGCTGGATGTTCAATCAGAGCTGGACAGGCCCTGGAGACTTTCAACCACATATGTCCTATTTATGTTATCCTAGCTCATTGTATCAGCAGTTGCAAGTTCTCGTTACCTGTAGTCTTTGACTCTATTACATCTGTCTGACTTATGGTATACAGGTAAAGTGGGACTCTAACAAGCACATCCATTTACAGAAAGTATAGTCTGGGGTATTATTTTTTCTCATGTTTATAGTTGCATCTGTAGTTGTGGTGCTGGGTCAGAGTTACAATGGATATTGTTTTCCTTGGTATATTCACAGGTGAATCTTTATCTGGTACCAGCACTGCAGAACTAATACCTGTCTGATACCGAAGGATCTGTAGCCTCTCATAATAATGACAAGGATGAGCTGGCACAGGCAGGGCTGCAGAGTGTGTGCTTGAAACAAGTGATTGCAACCCCCACATCCCCTACATAAATCATGGATGCAGTTGCTTTGTCTGTGGATACCTAGGATACACAAAATATCTGAGAGAGAGTAGGTTGATGGGGTTACTATAGATCAGTGAAGTGAGCTGGCCTTCCAGTATACAAATCTCTGAATATGGCCCTAGCTCTTGTGGGGAGGGTTGGTAATGGTGCTCAGTGGAGAAATGGTTACCACCCCACCCTGAGGTTTTTGTGTCAGTAGCCACAACCCAATGTATGTACAGGGTCATAATGGAGACACTTGCTCGTGCCATGTAGAGATCCAGGGTGTGCATGCTAACCTACAGTAGTTCCTTGGATATACTGAATTACTGTTTGGACTATGCAGTGTCTTTACTTGGTCATCTGGCAGGGGGTGAGAGGCCATACTTACAGCCAGTCATCTGCTACATCCACAGATGTTCACCAAAATGGACATAGATGAAGAAGATCCTACTCCTGCAGTGACAGCACTTCCACAGTAATATCGATTGTGGAGGTGTCTGCACCCAGGAGAGGGCATACTTGTGGTCCTGGCCATAATTATGTTGGCACATCTTTCAACAGACATCAGATGAGGTCACATAGCACACCAGCATCTATCCAAAGTCAAGGAATAACCTGTGTAACTCCTGGCAGAGTCAGCTCTTGTGTGTGGAGGGGAGGACAGGAATATGAACTCTCAGTCTTGCATGATATGGAGCTATTCAGTAGGCTGAGCCACAGTGCTAGAGCAAATGTTGAGGCTGTGTCCACACACACACACACACACACACACACACACACACACACACACACACACACACACACACACACACACACAAACACACACACACACCACTATAACCTCTGACACATCTCACTCATCCACCATGCTGAAGTACCTGTGAAGAAGTGGTACCCTTTGCTGTTCACATACTTCCTTCTAAGTCCACTGGGTAGAGACTTTATTTCATTGTGGGTAGAATATATGTTTCAGAACCATGGGGAAATGGGCTATATCATAGAACTCCAGCTGGATGTTGTCTATCTCCTCTAGGGTATGTGGTAACCACATATGGATGATGACAAAAAGGAACAGATGAAGTATTATTTTTTTCTCCTTTCTGATTAAGTATTCTTGAGGGCAACTATTTGAAATGTCAGGACCTGCTAGAGCAAGTCTTGAAATATGGAGACTGAATGGTCAAAAGACTGGACTTACATATACTAAGACCAAGATGCAATTTCTTGGAATATTCTCTTTTAACTGAAGTATGGCAAACTTGGAACTGGTGTATATAATCTCAGAGAGGTGCAAGGGGGATTGCCTCCCCTGCAAAAGATGTTTAAAGGAGAAGAGAGATTTTCAAGATTCACTTTTTTCCTGTGTTTTTGGTCTTTTTTTTGGCTTGTCGGCACTTGGCATTTTGACTGTCAGCATTTCAGTAGGGAGCCATTCTTGAAGGAGATGCCAGAGATACTTCCACTATATCCCCATTATGTCACTGAAAGGTCCCTGTAGCTAATATACATTGAACCACTTGGATAGGTACTCCATGAATCCCACTGGCCTGAAGTTGAGGCCAACATATTTCTATGATTTCTTGCACAGTGTCCCTGTCCATGCAGTACTGGTCCACTAAGTCAGTGTCATGGAGGGCATGAAATGTTAAGCATGGTCAGGCGACTCTGTGCCCCTGGTGGCAATGTTGCATACCACTGGGCAAAGTAGCTGCAAAGAGAGCTTCCTGCAGATACACATTTACAATGGCTGCAGCAACCCCAAGCACTTTTGCTCAATGTACTCTGTCTAAACCCAGGCATACGGGCCCACAAGGGTCCATACTAGGTCCCCTTTTTTTCTCTATCTTTATCAATGATCTGCACACCACCATCCCAGGAGCCACTTGCATCCAATATGCAGATGACTCAATGCTAATATGCTCCGCCTCCTCTCATACACAACTTCTAACCCTCACCCAGACCACTTTCAGCATGGTAGAAACATGGCTAGCTAATCACCTCCTGCTTCTAAATCCTAACAAAACCAAGCTACTACTTTTCTCCCCTAACTGTAGAATTTCTCCTCCTTCCTTCAACATCAAATCTAGCAATGACACCATTATCTCCCCTGATGACCATACAAAGCTTCTAGGTGTAATAATAGACAACCTTAAATTTGATAAACATGTCAATCACACTATTAAGTCCATCAACAAGAAACTTGGCTCCCTGTTCAGAGCCAAACCTTTCCTCACCCCCCCTAGCTAGGGTAGCTATTGCAAGATCACACCTCCTGACTACCCTTATGTATGCCTCCCCTGTACTCACCAACCTATCCAAAACCGATCTCAACAAATTATCAGGATGTTACAATCATATAGCCAGATTTGCTACTGGCATGGCTTTTAGGACCCACCACTGCCAGAACCTCAAAGCACTGGAATGGCTAGAGTATCCTACCCTTCTACAGTTCAACCAGCTTATAGTAGCGCATAAAATACTCCATCAACCTGATAACACCCCTACCCTCAGAACTATTCTCACCCCTCATAGTGCCCCCAGGCCATTAAACTCAGCTGATAAACTAATGATACTGACCCAAAAATCCAACAACTCTGCAGGCGATGCTATATTTGCCAACTTAACCGGTACAATCTGGAATCTACTCCCTACTACCATTACCAAGGAAACCTCACTACCCCTATTTAAAACAAAACTCAAAAAATGCCTCACATCTCATTGGCTGTGCTCTTGTTCTAAACCTGACTAACAACTTCACTAATACATGTCTTGCTACCCAACCTGCTGTTTAGCCAAGTATCTATGCCTCATAGCATTTGAATGTCTAAGCATTGTGAATTATGAGATTTGATTGTATTCTGTGTTCACATTTTCTGATACATCTCTGCCAATCAGATGTAAGTCTGCACATTTTGTATATTGACATCTGCCTGTATTCTTTGCCTATATTTTTCTAAACATGTCTGTCTAAGATTATCACTCAGTGATGTATGTACTATCTCTTTTTTGGTATGTGGAGCTTTTCTCCCCGAGCCTCCACTGAGAATGGACATATATCCAGTCTGATTATCCCAGTCAACAAATGTAAAATAAATAAATAAATATGGCCAAGTTCAAATCTAAAATGAGAGCAGCATTACTGCAAGGCATTTAGTCATTTCTCCTGCACTCCTCTCATTATCATACTTTGTACTTCTTTATACAGTCATTAGCAAATTACACAGCCAACCACATTATTTGGCCTAGCTGCATTATATAGCTCAGTTTTCTGAATCACCCTACTCTATGTGTGGCTGTCCATTGCACAAATTCATTTAGCATGATGTGGAAAAGTTTTCTGAATCTGGCCCTAGATCGTGCAACCCACATTTTTGATGCAGTAATTGTTTGCTAACCTTAATTCCTGTGTTCCAGTCAAATTGTTAAAGTATTCAATACCGGCAATAATTCAAATTTATATCATAGATTTATGATTTTGTACTAGGCATCTGGTAAGAGCTTAAGGTCATAATGTCAGTAAACAAACATGGAAAGCTTCAATTCAAGCACCCTTGGCAAATTAAGCAGCTCAGTAACAAATCAGAGATTTAGCACGCTGCACCATCCACCAGTTTTGTGTGGGTGCTGCGTTTATTTTACTAAATGTGAAAAAACTGAAGCAGTGTACATGATTAGTTCTGTCTTTTACATTATTAAGGTCTAATTAATGCTTATTAATGCATTAAGGTTTGATTCTCTCAGCCTCCTTTTCCTATCTGTGTGACTCTGAGCCAATCACTTAACCAGAGACTGCTCCCAGGCTGAGTAAGAAAAAGATCCATGGAGATCAATGCTCTCCCATGGAAAACAAATGCAAATAAATAAACAAATGAAAATAAAGCTCACATATCAGAAGTACTGGCAAAAGTTATTGGTCCACATGGGTAATCACACTCTTTCTGGAGAATAGGTTATAATTCTGGCATTTAGTCTTGTCATAAATTTGGCAATATAAGTAGCTTTAACAGTGACATAAAGCTAAGATCAATGAGTCTGAGGTAGGAATGGCATTGTGAATGTTTTGAATATTTAGATGACATAAAAGGCATGATGACTGAAGAATATATAAAAATATATGACAGTCGGAGTGATTAGGAAAGTTGATGTGCTGTTTAGGACAACTCCAATTTTCCAAATGGATCTATCAGCCTGGGCATGTGCAGAAGCTTCTGCAGACAGAAACAAGTGCTAGCCAATTGTAAAATGAGTACATAGACGGAAACAGAGAATGTGGCATTTTCTGTTAGAATGTTTGTAGCACATTTGTATGCACCCTGATTAAGCAAACTAAATTAACCAGGAAGACAAAATGGCAATTGGTTTGTGCAGTGGTAATGTACACAGACTTCAAGAACTCAGTAGCATTTATAAAAAGAGTTGAACATTTTCCTAACGTAAATCCAGAAAAAAATAGTCAGAGACTGTGCCCATCAGTGTACTTGGAATCTGTTGGTCTGGGTGGGCAGAAAAGATCAGAACCTAGAAAGGTTGAGTATATCAGTATCATGTTGTCTAGAATAAAAATATACAGCTGAAATGCTGCTAAAATTACACGTTGATAAATTCAAGTCTAAAAATGTCACTGGGCATCACAGACAATCTTAAAATAATAGCCCGAAGGCATTTTAATAAAGACTAGTCATTGTAACAGTTCCACTGTCTGAATAAGCAGTGTATTATAATGCCACTGTTGCACTTTAATAGATAGCAACCTCGTGTTCAGGGACTGTGGTATTAGCGGCATGCCATGAGAACATTCATAAATACTGAGTTCAACTGCAAAATACTAATTAACATGAGTCCCTCTGCTCCTCCCATTGTGGGGGGCTACTTCCCCAACACCCCCTGCTAATTATATACACTAACTCTGAGATTGCACTACAATGGGGAAAGAGCAAGAAACCAGTCCCTGTAGTACTACAACACAATACAGTAGACTCCCTCTTAACCAGTCTCCCTTTAACAGGACTCCCCTTTAACTGGTCATATTTGTCATGATTTTTTTCCATTAATCAAATTTTTGTTGCCAATTCTAGGAGAAACTACAGTGCACTGTACTCAGAGACAACATATTACTTCGTCCAGAAAGTAAAGTAAAGTAAATTTAAATAAGAACACTGATAATCAATACAACACATATACATCATTTTTTAATCTGATTTACTACCTATAAATGCTATTTTGTATGCTTTTTATTTATTTATTTTATTTATTTTACATTTGTTTACCGGGATGGTCCGACTGGATACATGTCCATTTTCAGTGGAGGCCCAGGGAGAAAAGCTCCAAGTTAGTAGATTACATTACATTAGTAACATTTACAAATTAACATAGTTTACAGTCTTCTGTAAGGTTACAAACATTTATAGAGCATGGTAGTCAACAGAGTTTCACACATGGTTTCACACAGATAAGGACTTTACACCGTAACGAGCTCTAGATATGCCACAAAGCAAAGTCATATACTTTTTACAGTCACATGACAGATTTAATTAGGCAATATATCCAATACCAGGGGATGGGTGTTAGTCGGGTTTTGAACAGGGACATTGCCAGTGCATTTGAAAGTGTAGTTTGAGGCTTTTTTGAACTGGGTTAGAGAGGGCTGAAAAGTAAGTTCAGCAGGTAGAGAGTTCCAAGTTTTGCCTAAAGAGTTGGCAAATAGAGAGTCACCAGCCACATTTATACTTTTGGTTGTTTGAACCAACAGTTTGACAGCAGAGCACAGTGATCTCAGGTTGCTGTAGGGATTAATGATCTTGTTTAGTGCTGGTGTCTTATTGGGGTAGTTTAGAACTTTGTGGGCTATTAAAAGTTGGTTGTATTGGAGAAGACTAGTCCATTCAAGCCAGCCTAGTTGAGTTAAGCTGATACAGTGGTGGGTCCTAAAGGTTGTACCTGTAGCAAATCTAGCAATATGGTTGTAACAGCTTGCAAGTTTGCTAAGAGTGGTTTTATTCAAATTAGTGAAAAGGGGGGAGGCCTAGAGAAGGGTAGACAGTAAGTGGGAGTGAGCAATAGAAGTTCTTGCAAATGGAGTGAGGAAAGGTTTGATCCTATAGAGGGAGCCCAGTTTTTTGTTGATGGTTTTGATGGTTTGATTGACATGGGTATCATATTTTAGGGTATTGTTGACTGTGACCCTAGGAGTTTGGTGTGAACATCTGGGGATATAAGTGTGCCATTATTGCATCTTATAGTAAAGAATGGTGAAGAGGACTTACAGGTGGGGGAAAAAATCAGCAGCTTAATTTTGTTGGGGTTTAAAATAAGCTGACATTTGCAAACCGTTTTTCAACATCATTGAAAGTATTCTGGGTTAGAGTCATCAGCTCAGTTGAGGAGGAGGCTGCACAAATTAAAGTGGAGTCATCCGTATATTGGATGCAGGTGGCCTTGGGAGTGATTGTGGGTAGGTCATTGATAAAGACTGAGAAGAGAAGTGGTCCTAGTATGGAGCCTTGGGGGACTCCTAATGTGATGGGTAGATGAGTGGATACTGTATTCTGCCATAATACTGCTTGTTGTCTGTCAGACAGATAAGACTGGAACCATTTAATTGCACAGTTATTTAGTGACAGTTTCTTCAGGGTATGGATAAGTAGTTGTTGGCTGACCATATCAAAGGCCTTAGAGAGATCTAGGAAGAGAGCTGAGGTAAGTTTGTTATTGTTTTGGTTGAGGTTAATGGAGTTAGAGAAGGATAGGAGGGCTGAGGTGGTGCTGTGGTTTGGCCTAAAGTCATGCTGAGCCATGCTTTTTTCTATTAACCAGCCATTTGTTTATATAGTCTAAGTCTGGTCCCAGCGAGACCGGATAAGATGGAGTCTACTGTATCAGCATTTTAGTGCTGCTACAAAAGCCAGTCACAAATGGCTTTAATAATTCATATTTCAACCTTTTTGATTGATCTTTCATGGTTTGATGTTAGTTGATTTGATGTTATGAATGTATATGTACATTCCTGAAGCCTTCGTCAAATGTACATTTCTCTGAAGAAGGCTTTACGTGGTTTGTTTACTGAACATTCAAATATTAAAATGTCTGTTTCTCTGGGTGTTGTTTTTGCAAAACAGGTAAGTGTTTATATAAGATGTGTGTGTGTGTGTGTGTGTGTGTGTGTGTGTGTGTGTGTGTGTGTGTGTGTGTGTGTGTGTGTGTGTGTGTGTGTGTCTGTGTGTGTGCCTGTCTGGGCCTGTCTTGCGGAGTGGCAGTGTTTGGGAAAGTGTTTTTTTTTTTTTTAAGGTAAGGTGTAGAGTTGGGTTAGGAGCTGGATTAGGGTTATGACTAGCACGCATTATTAAGATGGTGCCGGGGGAGGGGAGAAGGCCTGCCACCACCACCTTAGTAATGAGTGCTAATCCTAACCCTAAACCTACACCTAACCCTACACCTAAACTTAAAAAAAACTTTTTGTAACACTACCACTATTCAGACAAGTCTAACCCTACACCTATCCTTAAAAAAAAAAAAAAACCTTTTTTTGACACTACCACTATTCAGACAAATATTTCAGTATTATTTTAGTATGCATTTGAATATGTAGTTGATACATTTTATACAGATATGTTCTATATGTCTTTAAATGATGCAATATGATTCTATTGGCTGGTTTGAATTTTATGATGTTTAAAAGGAAGTGATGTGTTTGTATTTGTGAGGTCTGAGGAAGCAATTTTATTTGTGAAAGCACTTACCTTACTATCTGTTACTCTAATAAATGTTTTTTAGCTGAACAGTCTTATTAGTTTGCTTGCCTTTTTGCTGACACTTGGACTTTGGATTCTTACTTATTTATTTAATATTTAGGTGTTTTTTTCATTTGTAACTTATTTTTACCACCTAGGAGTCATGGCAGAAAATCCTGTTGATGGAACAGTGACTGGAAGCGATACTTGGCATGCAGGTACTTCCAGGGTTTCTCTGAATGAGTTGCTTCGGGTGAAAGGCAAGATTTTGCTTCTTGAGATACATGCTCAAGTGAAAAATGATGAACCACTTGAATGGAATGTGGCACAGAAATTGCGTGAAACCATTAGAATATTTGAGAATAATTTATGTCACCTCAAGTGGCTACAAACGCAGAGACTTCACCTAGATGCTTGCTGCACTTTGAAGATAATCCCACATGTTCTTAGAGTTCTTACCATGCCGACCTATGGTGAGTCGCAACCTGAACTATTAGCTAAATGGCAACATATCAATTTAGATACTAGTTTTTCTTATATGAAACTGTTGAATGAACATTTTTCACCAACAGAAGAAAAGCTGATTAATGATATTGAATTGGGGTATTTTAATGTGCAGAGCATACTTGATGTTGACAGGGCTGATACACATTTATCTGACATTCTTGAGAATGTCAGGATTTATGAACGTAAACTGTTGCAGAAGAAAAGGAACAAGATAATACATGATATTGAAGATTTTGATAAAGGTCATGCCTTCACTTGGCCCAGGAGGGCCACTACAACACCTTATGAGTTGAATTCCAGCTCACGCAATATTGATTCTGTTTCAGCTAATAAGACTAACAAGTGCTTGGGACAGCAATGTCAGTTCACTAAGAATAACTGTTCTGATGGGTGTGTCCAATCTGAACAAATGCCTGAACACTCTTGTAATGAGAGCCCATTAGCTGTTTCATCTGCCAATCAAGTGAATGTCTCAGTGTATGAGATGCCTTGCTCTGAAGCGTCTGTTGTTTCAGGAGTATGTGGAAACATGAATTGTCCTGAAGCGTCTGTTGCCTCAGGAGCATATGGAAATATGGAGACAATACAATTACAGGGTTCATCAGTATTAGAAATGAACAACGACACTGTTGTGAGACCGAAAATCCATTCGGGGAAGACACAACAAGTTTTTTCTCTGTTGCTTCCAATTCGAACAAAATGGAAGCAATCTCTGGGATCTCCCGACCATCAAGGTAGGTTGAAACGGTGACCAGACGATCGAGCAAACAACAATACAATAAAGAATATGTGGGACAGAGTGGATAGAGTTTAATTTAGAATATCTCTAAGAGGTATTTATTTGAAAATGAAATTGTTGTTCTTAATAAAGGGTTGTCCTTTATTCCTGCTGCATCTACTAATATAGCAGACACTTTGATTGATTTTAAACTTGCTTTGCGAAACATTCAATTGAAATTGATGTTCAATAATGAGCAGGAGGTTGATAATATTGTTAATACTGAATGTGTTTTAAGGGATGGACTGTTCAAGAAACCTGGTTCTTATAATCCATTATTTAACCCTAATCTTGAAGTTTTTTATAAGATTTGTGAATCTGAAATGTATGCATATTTTGATAGTAAGGCATGTAAGTGTTGTAGTAAAAGCTTTGATAATTTAACCAATGTTGAAAAGTTAGCTTTAGCTTCACTTGAACAAGATGACAGTATTGTTATTAAATCTGCGGATAAGGGTGGACAAATAATTGTAATGGACAGTGATTTTTATCTTGCTTCTATTACTGAAATGCTACACGATGCTGTCGTTTATAGAGAAATTACTTTAACTGAAGTCAATAACATTTGTGATGGTGTAACTAATGCTTTATTGAGGTTGGTGGATGATCATATCATATCAAAAGAATTGTTTGCTTATTTTATTGTTGAGAAACCACTAATTCCAACCCTACAAGGGCTTCCAAAGGTCCATAAGGATCGTTTGAAACCTCCATTCAGGCCCATTGTAGCAGGGGGAGGGTGGCTCACTGAGCCACTCTCCATTTATGTGGAGAAACAGTTGAGGCCAATCTTGGACATGTATCAATATACATTGAGAGACACTAAACAGATGCTACAGGATTTATTTTGTTTTGTTGAAAGTTATGAAACATCTTTGAATGGACGCATCATGGCTACATATGATGTGACCTCACTTTTCACTGTTATTCCTAATATACAAGGTATTTTGATGGTTAAAAGCTTCTTGAGGAGACATAGTACATATTCAATAGCTCATATAGAGTTTATTTGCAGTTTGTTGCACATGATTTTACACAATAATGTGTTTTTATTTAATGGTTCATATTACCATCAGTTGTTAGGCGTAGCTATGGGCACACCATGTGCCAATAGCTACGCCAACATGGTCATGGCAGAATGGGAGACTCAATATATGTTCTCCCATCCTTTAGCAACAAAACATCTTGTTTTTTATAGACATTTTGTCAATGATTTATATTTTATATGGACAGGAGATGAAGTTGAGTTAAGAGATTTTGTTAATGATATTAATTCTAGCAGTGATTTTTTGAGATTCACTGGGAAATACTCATCTCACAAAATTTAACTTTTGGATATATCTATTTGTATTGGTGAGGATGGATGTATACACACTGTTAGATATATCAAAGAGTGCTATCAGCCCTCTTATTTACACAGGACCAGTATGCATCCCAGCCATATATTTGATAAAATCATAAAGGGGCAGGTTTTGTGCTGCTCCAGGCTGACTGATAGGGATGACAACTGGCACTCAGAGATTGATAGTTTCAAGAATTACTTCACCAGTAGAGGGTATGGCCTAGATGAGGTCCATAAGATAGGAATGGATGTAACAGCCATGCGGACTACTAGAGCTAGACCATACTTCTCAAAACCAACTAGGTATAATAAAGCCTCTACTATAATGAATAATCAAGTTCCATTTATTTTTGCCTATACAAGATATAATGGGGCAATAATGAATATTTTAAGAAAGAACTGGCAAATACTTCAGACTGATGCTCAGATTGTTCATGTAGTGGGCAAAAAGCCACTTATACAGTATAAGAATATGAAGAATCTTAAACGTAGGTTATGTTATCGTACTTTAAATCAAGGTCCCAGTATGTTAACAATACAGAGTACAGTCAAGTGTGGACATTGCGATTTCTGTGAATGAGAAGTTATGTACCTACCATAACGTTCCATGTTAGTTGTCTTCTCTCGCCTTCTTTCTTGCTTGATGGGTTCAGAGCCGATCCTCGGCTCCGACTCGGCACTTTGCTAAGCTCGAGAGTCACTTTTACCAGCTCGAGGCAGCCCCATATCCCATGATGCAAGGCGGTAAGTACCCAGATCTCATTTGGTACCTATAGGCAATAACACCTAGCACAAAAAACTTCCCAGAAGGAAAGAAAGGTAAAAAGCCTAAAGGATGGGTTATAAGGAAGACCAAACAACTAGCTGATCTTAAGAAGTAATCTTCCATATAGGGAGAAAAAGGTCTGTCCAGGCCAGGGGGCAGGAGGGAGGGTCGCAAGAAAGAAGGCGAGAGAAGACAACTAACATGGAACGTTATGGTAGGTACATAACTTCTCAATGTTAAGTTGTCAATCTCGCCTTCATTCTTGCTTGATGGGACCACGTCCCTAGCACCTCTATCCTGGGTGGCTCAATGGAACAGACTCTTGAGAACTGTAGAGCCAAAACTGGCTCTATCCCTGGAGGCCAAATCCAATTTGTAATGAGAAACAAAGGTATGAGGAGTGGCCCAAGTGGCTGCTGCACAAATAGTGTCTAAAGGAAGTCTAGCCTGAAAAGCTGTGGAAGTGGCTAAGCTTCTGGTTGAATGCGCTTTTGGTTTTGAGCACAGCTGTTTTCCCCTGAGCTGATAGATTTTGGAGATGGTGGCAGAAAGCCATCTAGATAAGGTCACTTTGGAGACAGGAAGGCCTTTCTTATTTTCAGCATAAGAAAGAAAGAGCTGATCGGATTTCCTGAATTGTTTTGTTCTGTCCAAATAATATCTGAGTTGGCGGTGAACATCAAGATAATGTAATTTTTGTTCCGATCTGTTTGAGTAATTAGGGAAAAATACAGGGAGGTCAATAGATTGGTTCAAATTATTTTTCGAGGCCACCTTAGGCAAAAAGGTTGGATTAGTTCTCAAGGATACCCTGCCTTTGTGGAAGACCAAATATGGGGGACGAACAGAGAGAGCATGAAGTTCTGACACTTTCCTTGCCAAGGTAATAGCAACAAGGAAGAGTGTTTTCCATGAAAGAAACTTCAGGGAACATGAAACAGCTGGCTCGAAGGGAGGAAGAATTAAGGATGTCAGCACTAGATTTAGGTCCCATTGAGGAGGAGGACTCCTGAATGGAGGTTTAAGGAGAAAAATTCCTTTTAGAAAGGCTCTACAAAGCCTGTGGGACATAATGTTGTGATCTGCAAACCCGACATGAAAGTTCGAGATAGCAGCCAACTGAACTTTGACCGTGGAAGATGAAGAGCCCGAATGAAAGATTTCCGCTAAGAAATCCAAAACTGCATGAACAGGGGCAGTAAAGGGATCTATATTTTTATCTTTTGCCCAACAAGAGAAGCGTTTCCACTTGCTGGTATAAATCCTTCTAGTAGAGGATTTAAGGGGAGCCACTATGATATCCCTAACAGGATTAGAGATCATAGGAAGCCTGGCTAAGGAAGGAAGTGGAGCAACCAAGCTGTGAGGTTGAGAGAAGGAATAGAGTGATGCAGCTGACCCGATTGGTGAATCAGAAGGTCTGGCACTGGGTCCAGATGCCACGGCTGCACCAATAGGTGATGATGGAGGAACAGAAACCAAATCTGTCGAGGCCAATAGGGAGCAATGAGAATCATTTTGGCTCTCAAAACGGTGGCTTTCTGGAGTACTTGTGGAATCAACGGAAAGGGAGGAAAGGCATAAAGAAGTCCCTGGGGCCAATCCTGGGTTAGAGCATCTCTGGGGGGATGACCTGGCAGTGGGAAGAGAGAAAAGAAGTCTGGGCATTTGCTGTTTTGGGGAGTAGCAAAAAGATCGCAACATGGGCCCCATTCTAGAAAAATCTCCTCCACTATAGATTGTTTGAGAGACCACTTGTGAGGCATGAGAATAGCTCTGCTCAATCTGTCCGCTAGAATGTTGGTTTTCCCAGGGATATGCGTTGCTACCAGAAACCGATGAGAGGAGATTGCCCATTGCCAAAGTCTGAGAGCTTCTCGACACAAGGGGTAGGACTTGGTTCCGCCCTGTTTGTTGATATACCATACTACAGACATGTTGTCTGTGTGAACTGCAATTGTTCCCAAGGGAAGAAAGTCGTTGAGGGCTTGCAACGTCAAAAGCACTGCTCTCATCTCTAGGACATTTATGTGCAGGTGGTATTCGAACGGTTGCCACGTCCCATGAACCATCCTGCCCTGATAATGACCCCCCCACCCGATCAGGGAGGCGTCCATAGTGACTGTGGCTACCGGGGCCGGGGATACAAAGGGTCTGCCTTGATGAATCTGGGGAGAAGAAATCCACCATGATAGATGATTCTTGCAAATTTGTGTCACCAGGATTTGGTGACGCATGGGAAGTTGTTGGTAAGACCACTGGGTGAACAACATCCATTGAAGAAGACGCATGTAGAAGCGGGCCAAGGGAAGAAGGGTAATGGCCGCAGCCATTTGGCCCAACACCTTCAGAACCATTCTGGCTTGCACCTTTTTGCTGGCAAGGATGATCCACACGTGACTTTGGATATCTGAGATTCTTTGGTCTATGAGGGTTGCTGACATCCGAACAGTGTTTAAGTTTGCGCCTATGAAAGTAATAGACTGGCAGGGCAATAAGGAGGATTTTTCGTAGTTGATCGAAATTCCTAACTGAGTGCAGAGATTTAGGGTGTAATCCCTGGCTTGGAGAAGTTGATGCCTGGTGGTGGCTGAAAGGAGCCAGTCGTCGAGATACAGAAACACCTGGAATCCTTGACGTCTCAGGTGAGCCGTGACCACTGCCATACATTTGGTGAACACTCTGGGAGCTGTAGTGAGACCAAAGGGCAGGGCTCTGAATTGAAAATGACTGGACCCCAGCCGAAAGCGGAGAAACCGTCTGGAGCGTCTGTGAATTTTTATGTGATAGTACGCGTCCTGAAGGTCTATTGAGCACATCCAGTTGTCCTTGTCTAGGAAGGGCAAAATTGATTGAAGTGTGACCATTTGAAATCTTGTCTTTCTCACAGACTTGTTGAGTCTGCTGAGATCCAATATTGGTCTCCAGTCTCCCGTCTTTTTGGGGACCAAAAAGAATCTTGAGTAGATTCCGGGCTCTGAATGGTCTGTTGAAACTGGCTGAATGGCTCTTTTTTGTAGAAGCTTTGATACTTCTAACTTTGCAATTTCCCTTAGACCGGGTGGCACATCTGGAAGGGAATTTTTGTGAGTGAAAGGACTTTCCTCAAAAGGAATCTTGTAACCCTCAGATATGATCGACTGTACCCATCTGTCTTGAGAGAGGGAACGCCAGGCTTCTGGGTACAGCGATAGTCTTCCCCCGACTGCCTCCAAGGATGGACAGCCGGGCAACATCTCAGGGATGCTGGAAGGGCTTGTCAGAGAGAGGCTCTCTGCTTCCCTGGTTTTGTGGACCCCCTCTGCCTCTAGAGCGGCGTCTGTTATTGTTACCCCCTCTGCCTCTAGGGGTAAACTGACCACGTGTGTCTGGCGTGACTCCCTGGGATTTACGGAACCACATTTTTCCGCCCTTCTGACCTTTGGGGTAAAGTCTAGAGGGGGTAGAAAAATGGACGCCTACGGCAGAAAGAGTCTTGCCGTCCTGCTCACACCTGGTCAATGTATCCTTCACTTGAGGGCCAAACAATGCTGACCCATCAAAGTGAGAATTCGTGAAGGACGCCTTAAAGGGATCTGCAAAATTACAGAGCCGCAGCCAGGATTGACATCTAAGAGCCACTCCTGTACCCGTGGCTCTACTCGCTCCATCTGCTGCATACGAGATCAGTCGCATGGAGGAGTTAGCTATAGAATTAAGGATTCCTAGCTGAGAAGCAATCTTTTCTTGAGCCCCTGCAGCCGTAGGATCCTGCACTACATCACCTAGTTCTTTAAGGATGTCCCTTTGGAGTCTGGTGAAGTGGCATAAATAGTTCAGCGAACGCATGGCAAAGGTCGCTGAGGAGAACATCCGCTTACCATACCTATCCATGGTCCTAGAATCCTTATTAGGAGGATGGACTGGTACGGAAGGATCTGCAAGTTCCTTCTTAGTGGCGGCCGCCACCACCATGGCATCAACAGGGACACCTTTCATAAGGAATTGCTTTTCAGAAGGGGCTGTAATAAATTTAGATGGCCTCCTAGGAACTGGCTCTACAGAATCAGGAGCAGCCCAAGCCTTTCGAGCAATAACCTCCATAAGGGGGTCGAAAGGTGGAGACACCCAGGAGGTGGAGGGTCGAGATCCAAACGCCTCTAGGTATACCGACTCATCCTCGGAGGGATTTATGGAGGGCCAGTTTCCCCTCTGTTTTAGGAGTTCTAGGATGTCTGAAAAGGAGACATCCTCAGAGGGGGATCTTGGGGATCCCTCCGACTCATCTAAGTCAGTATCTGAAGTGGTAGACTCAGGGGAGTCCAGGTGTTTCCTCTTACAAGTCCTCTTGTGCGGAGGATCTCCTGACTGGTCAGGAGAATCCTCGGAAGAGGGGGTTCTTCCCAGTGGGGAAACCTGAGGCGGTGGATCTTTAGGTCCGGGAGCAAGAGAGATGGAAGAGATATCGACAGGCACTGTAGAGGGAGGAGCTAAGGGAATAGGCTGCTGACTGAGCCCAGTGGCCAGCACACTCTTCATCACCTCGAAGGCCCCCCTCCCAGGGAGATCCGAGAGAACCCGTTCCGAAGAAACTGGGACTCCTGGGCCCACCGAAAGGGAAGGCTCCGAGGCAGATTTCGGAGCCGAGCTCACCAAGGCTGAAGCTCCAAGGGGGAGAGCGGGGTCGGACAAGGGTCCGATGCCACTCACCCCCTCGGAGGAGACCAGGGAAGCCCGACCACCGAATCCCTCCAAGGGAGGTCTCGAGGAGGAGATAAGAGTAGATGCTGAAGGTGCAGAAGGAGGGAGTATCTGCCCCTCAGCCATAGCCGTAACTATTCCCGAAGACTCCAGCTCCAAACTCTGTTGTAGAGTCGAAAGAGGAACTTGAAGGGGGTGTGGATTAATAGTCGTCTGTTGAGACGGACTATGAAGCATCTGGGCCAGTGCCTGTGATTTTAATAATCTGCTTACCACCCTCTCTAAATCATGGTCAGATAACCTGGACAACCTAGATGATCGGATCCGATGGCTCCATTCCGAAAGAAGAGGTGAGGCCGGAGCCGACAGAATCGGTTCCAAAGAGGGGGACCTGGACCTCTTCCTCGAAGGAACCATCGGAGCCGACAAACCCACTGATCCAGTCGGAGCCGATAACTTTCGCCCGAGAAGATCTAGATGCATCGGCTCCAGCCGGAGCCGATGCAGGCATCGAAATAGAGGTGTTGGAGCCGGTCGGTGCCGACACCGAAGCCTGGGCCACATGGTGGTCGGAGCCAGTACTCAGAACCAACACCAAAGTGACCATAGAAGTATCGGCACCGATAGCCATCGGTGCCGAAGATTTAGCCAAGGTCGGATTGGCTCCAGCCAGAGCCGATCTCGACTGCGACAAAGTCGGAGCCAAGGCCGAAGGTACAGAAGCCTGGGCCTTAGACTTGGAAGGCTTTCCCGGAGCTGATTTGGCCGGGGAGCCCTCCGGTTTAAGGAGTCCCCTTAAAATGAGTTTGTTTCTCCTTTCCTGCAGGGCTCTCTGGCTAAAAGAGTGACATATTGCACAGGAGTCCTGCAGGTGGAGAGGTCCCAGGCAGTATAAACAAGAAGTGTGACCGTCTGTCAGAGACATCTTCTGACAGCACGAGTCACACTTCTTAAAGCCTGAGACCCTCTGCTCTTTGGACATAGTGGATACAAAGACAGTACACACACAGTCCCAAACAAACAATTAAAATTAAAGTATAAGCAGTAAAAACCTCACACACACACACACCCTGACAGGGGGGGGGGGGAATGGGAGGGAAGGAAGGCCTGACTAAAAAAATTAAGGAGGAAGGATAAATTTAGTCAAAAAGGGGCTTACAATTAACTAAAAATGAAAGATTTCTAAGAAAAAATTAGTTTTAAAGTGAAAGGGGCTTATAGCAGTTTAAATTTAAACACTTACCAGGAGCTGGTAAAAGGAGGACCTCATCAGCGAAGCGGCAAACGAGATCTAGGTACTTACCGCCTTGCATCATGGGATATGGGGCTGCCTCGAGCTGGTAAAAGTGACTCTCGAGCTTAGCAAAGTGCCGAGTTGGAGCCGAGGATCGGCTCCGAACCCATCAAGCAAGAATGAAGGCGAGATTGACAACTTAACATCACATTTTTGAGGGCACAGAGTTTCAACATCCAGATACAGGGAAGACTTTTGTCTTTCGGACAGGAGCCGATTGTAACAGCAGGAATCTTGTATATTTGGCCAGATGTATATGCTGTTTATCATTCTATGTTGGAAAAACCAACAGGAGATTACGCGAACGCATTAGAGATCATCTTTATTGTTATAAAAGGGGACGTACCTATAGTGCTATAGCGAAACATACTTTGACAATGGGTGAAGCAGATCAGTTTAGATACAATGTATTGGAGCTGGTCCCAGAAGGTGATAGGTTAGGTGACATCTCTAATAGAACTGAAAATAAGGAGTTGAGATGGAGTTGAGATGGATTATTAAGTTGAAAGCACACTTAGGGAAAGGACTGAATGATCACATAGCCATCACGGCAAGACTGAGGGGCAGGAGCTTGAGGAAATATTAGGCTGTGTTGAGCCTCATTATAATAGTGTTATTTATTTTTATTTTTTGATCCTGTATATTTCAGTATTATTTTAGTATGCATTTGAATATGTAGTTGATGCATTTTATACAGATATGTTCTATATGTCTTTAAATGATGCAATATGATTCTATTGCCTAGTTTGAATTTTATGATGTTTAAAAGGAAGTGATGTATTTGTATTTGTGAGGTCTGAGGAAGCAATTTTATTTGTGAAAGCGCTTACCTTACTATCTGTTACTCTAATAAATGTTTTTTAGCTGAACAGTCTTATCAGTTTACCTGCCTTTCTGCTGAAGCTTGGACTTTGGATTATATACATATATATATATATATATATATATATATATATATGTTCCCCTTCACAAGATTGAATGGATGGAAGCTCGAAATTCATAATCTCGAGACCAAAATCTTGAACTTCCATTCACTCAAAATTGTGAATGGGAGCCTTAGGTTTAAAAAAATAAAAAGTTAACTTACCTTATTGCAGGGGGCCAGGTCCCCCTGCACCCTAGCAGTTTAAATGTGAATGTTCCGTGACCGCACTATAGCGGAGGACTGGAAAAACTGTTTTGTTCTTACGCATATAGTGTGAAATGGGAGATTTGCCTTTCCTTCACTATAGTGCGATCTCGGAATAGGTATATTTAAGTAGGGGGGTGTGGGGGGGTGAAGCCCCCCCCTGCGAAAACATTTGAAAGGTGTTATTTTTTTTTTGTCCCTTTCATATATTCGAGTTTCTCTAAATTCAAGATTCTGGTTTCGAGTTTATGCCTTTCGAGTTTAGAGAAATTTGATCATATGAAGGGGAACCACATATATATATATATATATATATATATATATATATATATATATGTCTGTATGAGTGTGTGTGCAGTGTACAATCTAATATATATATATATATATATATATATATATATATCACTATCTGTATATATATTTTATATATATACATATATATATATATATATATATATATATATAGAGAGAGAGAGAGATTGATTTAGATATAAATATATAGATATATATGTGTACGTATGTATATATATATATATATATATATATATATATATATATATATATATATATATAGATACACATACATGCACAAATAGTATTCTTAGTATGCGTTTGCTAATTATGTTTCTTGTTGTAGTTGTCTAGAAAACTTTAACACATCCAAATACCAAGAACCTGCAAGGCAAGGAAACCTTGATTCAGATTTTTTATTTCCTGCTGAAACTGTAGGACATGAAGTATAGCATTTGCAATTCACACCTTTCAGGCATTCAGGAATAAAGCACTGAATCAATTCAGTCCAGGCTTGTTTAACAGTTAGCAATATTTCTTATGGAGCATATAACTTGCTCCGATTCCCAAAAGAGATCCGAATAAAAAGGTGTTGTTGCTCGCAGAGTGCTGAGGTTACCATTTAGTCCAGAACAACTTACAGTAAAAATGAACACCAATTTCTCAATATAAAATGTTTACTGAGTGATCACACACAATGAAACCCATCACCAAGCAAGAGAGTACTCTGAAAGCTTTTCTCATGATTCTTCATGTCTAAACTGTTCATGTCTAAAATGTATGGCAGTATTAACAAGAGAATGAAGCTACTCATATAAAAAAAGTAACAAAACATAAAGCACCTAAACAAAGCCAAGAAAGCAGCTATGCCCCTTGCACTTCCCATACCACCTTACTTATATTTAACTCTGAGATCATATTGACATAAAAAATACATTTTAAAGTGCATTTTTAGTTGTGTTTTTTCTCTCTGTCAATAGGATCCCAGTCCATAAACTAACACTACAGACAATGAAAGGAAACATTAGTTGGACATAAGAAGTCCAAGCAACTACAACCCAAACAAAAGAGACATGGGAAACATTCATAAAGTGTCATAGGAGAACATAAGGAGAAATCTTTTAACTCAAATCAACAGAAAAAAAATCAAAGCAAGCATTTTATTAGGTAAGCAAGTCTCATTTACACCAATGTGGGGATTCACACTCTTTTCTACTCATATATCATAAAATCTGAGATCACGCAAACATGGGGAAAAGAGCCAGCTCCACTGACATAGAGGGACAAAGCCCTGACTATGGCCCAGGTAACCGGAGTTCACTTAGCAGCTCGGGCATCTGCTGCAGCTGGAATGGCTAGGATGAGCCTATCCTCATGAGGTAAGTATAAACTGGGACTGTCCATTGTCAAAATCCATTGGAGAAACAGGCAACAATGCTAAGCTGGGCATTTAGCCACCAAGCCACATAGATGTTGGCCATCATTGCAGTTGTATGGGGCTGTGCACTCATATGAGATGGGATCAATGGCTCCTGCAGTGGTGTAGGTTACTTGTTTCCCACCCAGGGGAGGATTAAATATACCCTCTTTGCCAGAATGCTAGGGAGGGCACAACCCATCACCAAGGATATGTGTATTATGACCTCCCCTGGCTAGCTCTTACCCTTACAGGAGATAAAGGAACAAATGGACCTGGCTATTATAGAGAGGTTTGATGACTGCCAAGTGGTAAAAAGTATAAAGAAAAACATGCAGAAAGGGAAACAGTCAGAAATATGTTGAACCAGATATTCTGTCAGCTTCATTCTTATATGAACTATAAGAGACATCCAGCCAATTTGTTAGAACTAAAAGGTACGTCACAGTGATTATGACACTCGGTTACCAAAGCATGCTGTCAGTGATAATGCCAACAATCAGTGAGACTTGATCAGTGAGGATTCATTAATCAGTTGTGTGATAACATACCCTGATCTCCTTATATCACCTGCAGAGCTGGAAACAGCCCTCATATCATCCTTCTGCATGCTCACCTTTTGAGTGTGAACTGATACTTGGTAGAGATATAGGGTGTAAAATAGAAAATCTCAAAATGGCTACCAGAATGGTGCCTGTACAAAAAAATGAAGCAAAAAGAAAAAGTTTGTGCTTTTTAATTTGTCTGCTATGAAGATGAATATAATGTGCTGAGTTTTGGTTTTACATTTTCACTTACCATTTTTATTGACGTAGGTAAAGTTATAATGGATTTACAATGTATACAACAGGAAGCTCAGTTTAAATGTCATTAAGAATGATGCCATGTCAGCATCTTGCAAGTTTAAACATTCATGTACTTTTGTGTCTTCATCCAATAAAGTGGCAGTTTTAGTAAAATCTTCTGAACAGTAATGCTATAAAAAGGTGTAAGCAGCAATGCTTTCATCAAAAAGTTTTTTTTTAAATGATAATAGCCAAGGCATTCATGGTCTTTACATCAATCATGTAATATAATGCAAAAATATCCAGAATTGTACACAGTATAACATATACATATATACAAATTAAATTGTACAGCTTAGACATATAATGTCAGAAGCACTTTTTTTCATTCAGACGAGATTTCATGTGACAAAAAAAGGTTCTTATTTACTGAAATATTCATAGAAATATGAAAAATTATGCCTATTTGCATAAGGAAACACTCAACATCTCACAAAGTATGCAATTTCTAGCATAAGCATCGGTCGCCATTTTTTTCCAACATCATCTAAGGTTTCATTTGATGTCTGCAATAGTTTGTGTGTCACCTGGTTTTGGGAATGTATTTGGAAATATTGCATATTACTAGCAAACACCTAGCAATATCCCCAGTATAATGTATAGGGACAGTGAGAGTGCATTTTTCTGTCTCCAACTATGACATTTCACTCTATGCCCCCAATGACATGTAGCTCATTCAGTTAAGAAAATGTGAATGTAAATATGAAAATATGAATAACAAGTAACAGTGGTTCATGTCCCCACCACAGTGTGACCTAAATTAACAATCTTAATATCATTTTATTTTTACTTTTTACCCTTTCACATATTGCAATCCGCGGTGGTGGTGCTGCGGTAGCGTTGTCGCCTCACAGTAAGACGCTGTCCGGTTCGATTTTCAGCTAGAGCATCTTCTGTGTGGAGACATGCGTGAATGGGCGTACCTTCGTTGAAGGTTGTGTGTCAGGGCTGGCAACTCGGCACATAAAAATCAACTGCCAATCATTAGCGGACCAGAGTTCAGCTGTGGCGACCCCTAACCAGGAAAAGCCGAAAGACACAACAACCCTTTCACATATTGCCTGCTATTAATTGATAAATCACTTACTTAAGGAAGCCAGTCCCAAAATTGACACCATAAGGAGCCATGTGTGTTAAAGGGAAGTATACAGAAAAGGGGCAATATGTATTAATGAGTTAATGGAACAACATTTAAACCCCAAAGTTTTTAACTGACACCCCCACCATGTGACATATTCACGTTCAGTCAATTTAAATGCTATGTTACAATCACTTGTTAAAAATATCTGTGGCATATTTGTATTTCAGATGAAATGTTGTAAACATTACAACTTATAGACAAAAATAATAAATTTCTTTTGGGTCATTGATATGAATGTCACATATCTCAATTTTGCATAAATCATAGGCATCAGTAACTTTTAACACTGCCTGACTCTATACAGTCGCTGTGTGGTCACTAAAAAGTCTGGTGTTTCTAGTAAAGCATTATTGAGTGGTAAACATATACCTGCACTACACGTACCACAGGCTTTATGAGTTACTGATTCACTGAAGCTAAAGGCAGTCATTCCTGCACTCTGGTTATCCAAAACTGCAGTAACATAAAAACACAGCTGCATCTTAATTTATCATAACTTTTTATTTTTAACTAAAATTACATTACTTAACCCTATAATTTTACATCAGAAAAATATTTTAAGAGAGCCTTTAGAACTTTGAGCTTCTTGTTAAACCTTTTATTTTAATGTTTGTGAAGGCCGATTTTCTTCATTTTTAAAGTTAAGTTCAGCATATTCTTTCATCAAGTTTAGAAAGTTCTCTGATGCATGATGTCAGTCAGGTGATTGATACTGTAATATTCAATTCACAGTTGCTCAAGCTTCATTGCTCAAGGTTGCAATTTCCCATTCCTGGGTTTTTGATTGCTTTTAGTTTGTTTTCGATTCCCCAAGATCACAGCATACTACAAAAAGAGCACAATATTTTTATTTTATGTTTAGCTGATTTTTTTTCTTTTTCAAAGTACAGTGACCTCGGAATGGGAATAAAAAGAAAGAGGGTGGTGAAAAGGCATCACTTTAAGGGTGTATGCCAGCTTGCCTCATGCAAAAAACACTTTTAGCAAGTTTTTTTTACATGTGGTACATTTGCTTGTAAACATACAGGCTTGGACACATAGCTGGAATTCATGAAGATCTGCTGTACAGCTACAGAAGGTTTGTGCATGTAGGTAACATTGTATGGCATGGAAAGTACTCATTACATAAGAATATATAGGAGTTAGCACTTCAGAGAACTGAATACTATTCAGCTCCTATATGAGAATTAAGATTGATGGAATGGAGAAAATGCATCTAACTGCATGGCTCTTACAATATGGAGCACAAGACAGCAACAACAAAATGCAGAATGCTTTGCCACGCATTAGTAGTATGTTTTCTGATTAAGGTCCTGTGATAATGCAAGGCTAAGTAACATGCTTTGCAAGTGACTGTTTGTGCCAGCATGTGGCACTTTGTGGAACCATGCACTTCTGAAGTGCAGTGTGTATGAATATTACTAACAGGTGACTGAAATCACAAGGACACCACTCAGCTGTAGCTCATTATGTGGAACAGTTTCTTGGTGTAAGATATAATATGTTCCACATTTAAAATGTTTCACATATTTATCATTAAGAGTTTTTAACAAATATCCAACTAAATAATATTAAATAGTGATGAGGTTGGATGGCACACAAAAGTATGGGGCAGGACAATCTTGGAAGAGGGCCACACCAAGTAGAAGATAGGGTGGGGTGTCACAGCAGCATCGAATGATACCTACACAAAACCATAATCTGAGGATAATCCATGTATGGACTGCCAGATGAGCATCCGATGGCCCAGTAGACAGAGCCTACCACACCAGGAAATCTGCAGTTTACCATATGTCCTCTATCTGACCTAGGCATTGCCTAATCTGATGCTTGTGTTCATCTTCCACTATGTTGTGGTTGGTCAAGAGGTAGAGGGACATGGGTGTCCACTTGAGAGGGGTCTTTATCACTGTCTGTAAAGCCATTCATAGACCCCTCATCAGACCTATCCCTATGAGCCACAAAAAGAGGAGATGGCAGTTAAGGCATCTGGGATTGCCAATCTTCATGTTCTACATCAGGTGGGTTTGCAGAATGGAGTCACAATAAGAAAAGTGACAAAAGTATGACATGTCATCACAACAATCTGAACCCTAAGGCATATAGCAATGGTACCTACTCATTATGCAGCCAGCAATTCCTGCCTCTTGTGACAGCTCACCCTATTGAAATGTACCTCTCCATAAGCTGAAAGATAGAAGTGCACACATTATTATTACCTCCTTGAAAGTATTGCAATTATATTAACTCATTAACCCTGAGTACCATCACAGGGCATATCTAAGGTTATATTCAAGCGCTCCCTGAGGCATTTGCTATAATGATACTTGCATCCAAGGTCATCTAGAAGCATGGCTATGTTCACAAATGCAATTTAACACCTTACTCGATCTTCCTGGTCTACTAGTTTTAATTCAGTGCACTTCAACACTGTCTAATTTCATTTCTGCCCTTCTGCCCATGCTTGGAGCACTGTGCTCTCAGCTATTAAACCAAAATATAGGAACGATGTTTTCTGTAACATGTGTAATGCATTTTGTGTTTTCTGAAAATAGTGCCATAGTTAAAAGTCCAGGAATAAAGTCTGCATACATATTCCCAAGTTAAAAATGGTGAGGGTAGCCAAACTACCATAGCATATACAGATAGCATTGCCCATATACTTTCAGCCGCACTTGAATTTTGCTTTTGGTTGTAGTTCAAGTTCCCAGTTCAAGTTGTAGTTCTCTGACATTCCAATTCCTAAGCATCCAACACATAAACTACAGTAAAAGTAAAGCCTGTGCTTCCAATATGTGTAACACATCATTTGCAGGGGCTTCAAATGTATATGTTGCATTTAAAAAAACAGCAATTAGACTTGCAGAATGTAAGAAACACAAACACAAATACATTGGCTGCTATGATTTATTGAAATTTTCTAACTGTAGCACAGAATCTAGAGAATCAGATATGAATCATTTATTCTTGCTTACTGAGTGATCTTGACAAGAACTTCCTGGTTCCCAACAAAATGGGGTTTAATCCCTGATCAAATGCACACATTGCAGATGCATGACAATGTAATACTGCTTTGTTAATCATCACAGAATGCTTTGTCTATTATATGCTGCTTATAATGTACTGGTTTCTGTGCCTTCATCCACTCTTATTGCTGAAGTTATATTGCCAGCAGAAGTCAGCAGTTGTGACTGATAATTTTTAGTTTTATAGGATGCCAGATGGTCTTATCAGCTAGGTATTTTAAACAGACAATATTCTGCATGCACAAACTAGCTCTCAGAATAAATATAAACTATAGTCTAGTAGTTTTGTACTGCAAAAACAACACAAAACGAGTACTTTCAGCCAACTGAGCTCAAATCTTGTTTCAAAACCCAGATGTAGCAGTAGTGATAACATTTTGCTTTAATACATTTTTATTACCCACAAAATGTGCTAGACTGACCGCTCATGTTCATTATCTTAAGCATGCATTGTTAATTTTAGTTGATATAATTGATATAACTGATGTGAAATAGTTAAAGTACGAGAAATGTGATTTATAAGTTCCTGTAATAATATTCTTTATTTTTAAATGCTATTCTAGAATGTAATGCTATGATTTGCTAATTATATACCCCATGTTATGTGTATTTACAGTACATCACTTTGTGTATGTTTGTTATATTTTATTAGTCTGTAAATCTGGAGCTTTTCTCCTTGGGTCTCCACTGAAAATGGGCTTCTGGCTCAGTTGGACTAACCTGGTTAACAAATGTCAAATAAATATATAAATAAATAAATAAATAGTTTATGATTTTTATAGGAATGAATGTGATTTTATTTGTTTAGGTATGTGGATGGGAAGTGTGTATGAGGAAATATTTAGTAAAATAACATCTGATGCACTATGTAATGTCATTAAATCATTGTACTGCAAACTTTTTATAGCTAGAATTCTAATGGTTTTGTATTAAGATTAGGTTTCAATCAAAACTCCTATGGACAATCTAATTAATAGATATTGAAATAGATTTTCCTCAACAATAATCCCTCTCACAATGAGTGGAAGACTGTAGAATATGAATAGAGGAAACAGTTAAGGAAATGTGTAAAATGTGCAGGAGAATGAGGTGACAGCAGTGTCCAAAGGAGAATGCTTAATCAATAATAGAACATGGAGAAAATTAGAAACCAAAGCACAAAAATTCAGAAGTTGTGATTGAAAATAAGGGAAAGGAATTGAAGAGAGAGAGGTTTTTAAACAAAAGACAGTAATGCAAATCTTTGGCTAGGTAAAAGGAATAAAATAAGTTAAGAAAAAGAGTGAGGAATGAAAGGAAGAAAATGGAAGAACTGAACTTCAGAGGAAAGGAAAGGAAAAACTGATTCCACATTCTGTGAAAGAATATATATTATGTCTTATTATGTCTTATAGGAAAACTCTATCAGGAAAAGAGTGAGAGCTGTGAGGTGGGATTTAATTCCGATTATTCAAAGGGCATATGGAATTGAAATTTGTCTTCAAAAGGTGGTACCATAGAATGAGATAAGGGACAGTATAGTGGCAAGAAATGACTTAACAATACATTCCCCTTTCAGATAGGGATGGGATGTACAATATTTGAAAAAGAAAAACAGTAAATGTTAAATGAAAAAACTGAGGCAGAGAATGTAGGGAACAATATATTTTCTAAGTATGTACAGAGACAAATGTGTTTGACAGGTAAGGAAATGGCTCATAAATTGCTAACTGAACAATTAATACTGAATCGCTGAAAGATAGAAAATATTATGTATCAAGTTGCAAGAATACTACAAGTAATAAAATATTTAAGAGACTTCAAAACAGTAACGCCTTTGAATACTATAAATGATTTTTATTTAAAATAAAAAAAAAAAAATAGCAGAATAAGTAGTTTAGGGTAATCTCATCCAGGTACTTATAAACAAATTGGTAGTAGCATGCACTAAAACCACAAAAATTGTATATTTTGCTAAAGGTGTATAAGTCAATTAACAACTTACCGGGTCATCAGTTTCTGTTAAGGGCTATGTAACTAAATACATTTCAGCATATTTAGAAATTGTTTAAATCCTTTATTTAGTTTAGTTTCTGCACAGCTGAAGGACACAATTGATTTTTAGGCAACATGGACTGCATTACTATTCTGTCAATATTGTTGTTAGTTACCATGGGTGTTGCCTCACTTTATAATTGCATTTCCCATCAGGCAGGGTTAGAGGCCATAAAATTCTGGTTGAATAAAAGTGCCAGGTATTATCAGACAGCCATGAATTTTATTTGGATAATTCATGAAAAGGTATTAAGTATAAATTACTTTTATTTATTGTATGAATATTACCTGCAAATAAAGTGCACAGCAGTAGGTACAGTTTTGCACCCATCTATACTGACCTTTGTATGGGTAATTTTGGATATCTTTCTGCTCATAATCAAGAGGTTGACATTGACTGGAATATATAACTGAATTTTTTATCTGGATGGTTGATAGTTTCTGTGGGTTGGTGATGTAAACAGTTTGGGAGAACTGGATACTTTTGAGATCAAATAACTGGAATACTCATTTTGGTATTAAATACAGAGAAATTAGTGTGGAATTTTTGGATGTTATGGTCAACAAGTTACCTGTGGAAAAGGTAATAACTACAGTATTCAGGAAAAACAGTGTACAGAAACATCATTTTGCATACCAACAGTTGCTATTACATTTGAGTCTGGGAAAAAAATTATAGCTGTGATGAATAATCTAAGCATGAAAAAAAAAAATCTTGGACCAGCACCTGACTGAGATTGGTTATATCCAACATGTTCTAGAAACCTCAAAGGCAGTTTATGTAGAGGCATCGAGACAGAATTTGGTACAAGGAGCTACAGATGAAATCAGTTTAAAAAACTGAAATGTTATTAGGTTCAACACTGCATATTTTTTTTAAGATTAGGAATATTATTTCTAAATGCTGGTATATTTTGAAGGGTGATGTGTTTTTGGTGATATGTGATTTTTTTTTTTAAAGATTTAGAAATGTTTTGAAAGTAATGGCAAAGTGATCAATTGACATTTCTGATATGTTTGAGTGCACTGTTGATGTTTGCTTGGCAAAACCAGTTTGTATGTTAGGCAGCCATTGACCTAAAAAAACAATATAAAATTATTTTTTGAGTACAGAATATTTTTGCTTGGATTTATGTATTTCATATGTACACCTGTTTTGGAAACATTTGCACAATTTATAGGTTCATAGGTCCATAAGAAAGTACAAGGTTAGCTGCCTTTGTGGGCCATTTTAAGCCTAGCCAGTTTCCCTTTTTGTACTAAAAATAACCTATCCCTTTCATTATAGATTGGTCCTATCCATCTCATGGTTGATAATTACATATTACCACTAATACAAATAAAAGGGATCATACCATAGATAGCTGAGGTTTCAAATCAATGAGATTTTTCAACCCATGCAGTCATGGTAGCTGCATTGTCATTTTGCGTGGTCTGACATAATTCCTCACCAGAACTGGAGAAATGCAAACAGACAATGGGGAGCGCACAAGGTCAGATGATTACAGAATGGGTTTCTGCATGGCTTGATGCACAGGGTCAGTGGCTCAGCAATCAGCCTTAACAACATAACTGTAGAAGATGTTCACATTTTCAGAAATTATGGAGTTCACCTAAATGAAGATGGCATTGACCTGTTCTTGACTGATCTACACAATGGCATGATGGCAGCAATGTACTGGCAACATGCAACTAGTGATAAAAGATGGAAAACAACCATTACCAAGTAGTACCAGTATGGTAAGTAAAACTTAAACTTTAAGAAAACCTTTTTCTCTACTTACAACACAGTAAAAGAAATGCAATTATATGTTGTACTTATATGCACAGATATTACATATTATGACTCAGGTAATGAAAAAGAATTATGATTTATGAATTATGATAATTTTCATATTTTATGTCTGCTAGGGAACTTGTCAACATGCTAAGTAAAACCTCAATTTAAGATGGTAAAAGAAGTATCTGTATGCTGTATACATGTACAGATATTACCATTTGTTTATGACTCAGGTTATGAAAATTATGATATTTTTTCATATTTTGGGGAATAACTGTGGCAGAGAACATGTCAACATGCAGAATAAGACCCACTTTTTGAAATCAGTATTACTACTTACAAGTTGGTGAAAGAACTATCTGTGTGCTGTACACGTGCAGATACCACAGCTTGTTTATGACTTAGGTTGTGAAAATGCCATATTTTCATATTTTCATAAATAACTTTGCTAGGGAGCATGTCAACATGCTCCGTAAGACCTAATTTTGAAGACAGTATTAGAACTTACAAAATGGTAAATTAACTGTATCTGTATGCTGTACACATGTACAGATATCAAAGTCTGTTTATGACGTAGGTTGTTTATGACTCAGGTTTTGGAAGTTATGATAATATTTCATATTTTGGTAAATAACTATGTTAGGAAAGATAGCAAGGTGATGAGTGAGGTATCATTTTGAAGCCACTATCACAATGTACAACATCATGCAATAGTATGAATTGTGAATATCATATATGGACAGATATCCCAGCTTGTTTGCTTGCAGGACTATGAAAATTAATATATTTGCCATATTTCATTGAATATGTGTGCAAGAAAGTAAGGCAAGGTCAAGGGTGTAGTGTAATATTCACAGCAGAACAAACATGAATTTCTGCACAAAAATAATGCTCATGTATAACAAGGACAGAAATCAAATACTCGGCTTATTTGTTGCATTATGGAAATTAGGATATTTCTCATTATTATGCCCATATCTTTGCAAGTGATTTCTGATTAACTAAAACAATATTTGCTGCATATCTGTTTAAACTGTGCAACTTTATTTTAGGCTTAGTGAATTGAATCCTTACCTCTGCTCTGCTCTTGTATTTCCATCCGCCAGCCCAACTGTTGTTGTGGTCTTAAAGCTAGGTGGCTTTTGAGTTACCCGCCTCTACTGTAAATTTGATATTGGACACTCCTCCCAGTTCCATTGCATCACCCCATTCTACTGAATACAGTGAGATCAGTTGTGAAGGCCCACTTCTTTAACTTCTTAACCTTGAATTATCTTCTGTTTCCTCATTTGCTAGTTAAAAAATATATATTGTGCCTCTTCCTACTTTATTTTGCTGCTTGTGCTTAGGTGTTCAACTACATTTATTCTGCTGAATTTGTTACTAAGGTTGCCACCTGTCCCGTTATCAGCAGGACACTCATGGGTTGAGGTGCCTCAGCCCATTGTCTGCTGTGCAAAGTAGTTGGTCTTGAAAAGTCCCACTTTTCAATTGCACTGAATCACTGTGGAAAGCCACAATTACTTCCAGCTTTTCCATGGCAATTCAGTTACGTCACCAACCCAAACCTGCAGGCAAAGTTATTCCTTGTTAGGTCTGGGTGTTTTAAATCCTGCAGCAAATGGCTGCAATTCATGAAGGGGGTGGGGACTGAGGCAGGATGAGCCCTGCAAAGATCGCAGCTGTAGAGCGGTTTTGTTTTTAGTGTTTCTACAGCCACTCAAGAAAAAGACCAAGACTTTTTTTTCCCTTCCTAACAGCCAAGTCAGCCAGACAGCCATCCATCCATCCATCCATCTATCCATTCATTCATTCATACATCCAGCCAGCCAGCCAGCCATTCATCCAGCCAGCCAGTCATCCATTTGTCCATCCAGCAATCCAGCCAGCAATCCAGCCATCCATTCATCCAGCCAGCAATCCAGCCATCCATTCATTCATCCATCCAGCCACCATCCATCCATCCAGTCATTAATCCATCCATCCAGCCATTCATCCATCCAGCTAGCTACTCCCACCAACCAACTAGCCATGCCAGCAGATAGCCAGCTAGCCACTTCAGCAGCCAGCCAGCTGTTGTACCCATATCCTGTGGTGACGTCATGGTCAAGGGTGTGGCCAGTGTCATATTGACCACACCCCCATATCCCACTTTGCTCTGCTTAAAAGGTGGCAACCCTATTTGTTACTGCTTGTCAGTGGCCTGATTAAATTGATGACAGTATTCTTCTGAATTACTGCTTTATTTGAACTGTTTTTTACTGTTGTGATAGTGACCTCATGCACTTGGGATTTCTGGTGCTTCTGGGTTTTGTAGCATAAGCTGGATTTGGACTTCCTGAATCTGGACTGTTTTGCATCACTTGAGTACTAAAACCAGTTCTTCACTGAAATATTAAAGATCTGAGGCATCCGTTGCTCCCAACTAACTTTAAGGGCCTGTTTTTCTTTTTGTATAGCAATTTTAATTGTATTTGCATTCTACTGTTTGTTTGAATTGTGTAAACTGACTGTTTTTTGCCACATTTTACTGTAAACTGTATTAGTTCAGCTCTAGCATTGCCCAGTTCCAGGTTTGCTGTTTCTGGGTCTGTTTTGTAACTTCTGTGCATCAAATTTGGGCTATCTTTGTTGGAGAGTGCCCTTCTGTACCTTTGATGGAAGAAAGTGTTGTCTTGCTACCACCTGGTCGAGGGTGACTGGACTAGAGCTCAGAGAGAGTGTCCTTATTGGCTAGTTTCAGTTAAAAGGGTTATTTCTTTTATTTAAGCCTTGCATTTGCACTTGTTTGCATGTAGTGCACCATTGTGCACTGCAGCATAGTGGTGGTTACCATTGGTGGTTATAGACTAAAACATTTTGCTTGTTAAATTTTTCCTTAGCACTTTGCTTGTGGTCCTCCAGAGGTTTTCCATGGCCCTGCTCGACTGGCAGGTAGAACACTAAGCCTAGCCTCAGAGGTACCAGCTCACCTCTCACACACTAGCCATTCCTAAGTGCAACCTCCTTTCCTGACCATATAAATTTACCAAACACTATGGACAGACAATTTCCCACAGTTTCTCCACCCAGCTTGGTTGACATGGGCATCCTGAGGCAGTGTAGCAACTGCCTCATGTTCACCGACATCCCTCTACTCCTATTCCACACAAACTCAACATGTGAGAGATGCAACTATATTAACAACCTTCAATCCATGGTGCCTCACACACCAGTCAGTACATATGACAATGAGCAAGTTGTCAGCATGCACACCTCACCTCCTACTTCACTCAAACCTGCATCACACATACCTACATATGTGGATGTTCTCACCAGAATCATACCTAAACACCAGAGACCCCTCCCCCCAAACACAAACACAAGGACGGTACACATAATACTTCCTCTGCAGAACACAATACACATAATAGCTGTCACACCAGTGAATCACCTGTCAAGCCCTTAAGGGAAAACACAAAACTAAACATATTAGTCATATGTGGTTCCATTGTGAGACACACAGATGTCTCTTTCACCAGGATGGATAAGGTGAAGGTCACAGTCAGCTGTCTGTTAGGTGCCAGGATCCACCATATCACACATGCACTCAAGTCTCTCAAAGACAGGTACTGTTATGACTCTGTCATAGTCCATGTTGGTGTGAATGACTTAAGATGTACCTCTCTGAACTATATGAAGACAGGTATGACTGAGCTCTCGGACAATGTCTCTCAGGCAGGTATGCCCCTAGCCTTGAGCAGCATTTAACCTTCACCTAGGATGATGCCTCAATACAAACAGAAAATGATTGACTTCAATAATTGGCTTAGCTGGGTGTCATACTAAGGCAATACAATATCTGTTAGCCTGGACATGATTGACAGACCTCGATACTTTGCCAGAGATGGTTTTCATTTGTCACCACTGGGATTTCGGCTACTGGCTAAGGGTCTTGCCATCCCCATAGTGCCTTTTTAGGCAGTGTATCAAGGACACAATTCCTGACATAAAAACTCCATCTAAAAACAACCTCAAGGTTATGCTGCTTAATACTAGAAGTCTCAACATGAAGCTGCACTCACTGAAAGCAGTCCTCACCTTAGAAGACTTAGACATTTGTGCAGTCACGGAGACCTGGTTCAGGGCTGTGGAGAGCACCCTAACCATACAAGGCTACACCTCTTTCCACACTTTCAGACCACAAACTGAAGGCATGAAAACTAAAGGAAGCAGTGTATTGATATTCACTAAAGATAAATATACATCCAGATTGGTTAAACAGTATGATTCCCTGCAGATACTTCAGGTGTAATTAATGAAACCCCCGCAAGGGGTGCCAACATCCTGGATCTGGTGCTTACCAATATAGTGGGCCACTGTAGCACCTCCACTGTGAGGTCTTCCCTAGTGAGATCTGACCACAAATCAGTCTCATTCCAAGTAACTATCACACCTGACTCTCCCCGGCAGCAAATAAACTGAAATACTTCTCCAAAGCCAATTATAACCTCTTATGGGAAGGTACAAATAGCTTTACTGCACCTCCTCACTCAGATGGAGCTGGCAACCACACTGAGTTCTACACAAATGCTTTCTACAAACACCTGTATAACTACATTGACTTGGCTGTACCTGATAGTATTTGTTATATTTTAATATATTGCATTTATTATAATTAGTTTGTTTATACTTAAATATTCAACATAATAATATACAATTTATTTTTTTATTAAAAACACCTTACTGGCTGTCATCCACCCCAGGCAAAAAAACAGAGTTGAACCACAAGTACTAGAAACTTAAAAACTTTATTCCCAAATCTCCTTCAGTCACAATAAATGTTTAAACAAATCCAAAATAAATTTAAAATGTTAAAATAATGTGGTGTTAAGCGCTTTCGTCCACCTCAATCTCCATGGACTTCCTCAGAATGAAACACCAGTCAAAACTTAATACAACATAACGGACACCTTCTGTTTAAATACTGAATACAAAATAAGGTAGCATCATCAAGCAAGGGAATCCTTAAAAGTGTACCAGCTTTTAGTAACCTAAAATAATATCTCAACAGCTATTTAATGTAAGATCCTATTGTTTAGGACCAAGTAACCAAGTAAAGTATTATTATTTGGAAAGAGATTCAAGAAAAAATCTGGTTAAAATCTAATCATCTGCTAAAATCACATCATTATAAAATACTAAATAATAATTGTCATTAGTTACTAAGAGGCTGTTTCTCAGAATGAAAAATCAATTCAATTAATTTTTATTATGTTTCTATGTTGTTAGGCACCTTTACAAATTTTATATATAAGAATTCAGAATATGAAGTATGGCTCTTTTTATTATTTCCTTAGTTATGTTAGGAACCTGGGTGGTAATTCCCAGATATGCTCAGAATTAGTCCAAAATGACAAAAAATACACTGAACCCACAGAAATTGCCAACATCCTAGCTGACAGGTTCAGCACAAACTCCCCCCCCCCTCCCCACCAAAAGGGCAAATATCTATCCCAGCAGAGTGCTGCCCCCCTGACATCTCAGATGCTCAGGTAAGAGCCGCCCTCTCCAAAGCAAAAAACACAGCATCAATGGGACCAGACGGTGTCCCGGGCTGCGTCCTACATGAACTCCAAGAAGAGCTAAACCCAAACATAAAACTACTGTTCAATCTCAGCCTTACTACAGGATATGTGCCCAAAGAGTGGCGTACAGCAACAGTGGTCCCTCTCCATAAAGGTGGTGCCTCAACGGATCCTGGAAACTATCGCCCCATAAGCCTGACTAGCTTGGTCTGCAAAGCTATGGAAAGGATTATCATGGACCTCATAAATAAAGATATTGGGGACCTACAGACACTGGATCCTACCCAGTTCAGCTTTGTTAAGGGCAGATCCTGCCTCTTAAACCTGGTTGATTTCTTTGAAACAGTCACCAAGGCCAATGACGAGGGAAGGTGGTCCACACAGCCTACCTGGACCTCGCAAAAGCCTTCGATACAATACCCACTCGGGCATTATAGATAAGCTCACCAGCTTAAATATAAACTCCTATGTCACTAGATGGATTGCAAACTGGCTCAAGGACAGAACCCACATGGTTAGAATTGCTGGAGCCATGTCAGACTCCAAACCAGTTACAAGTGGTGTCCCACAAGGCTCAGTCCTGGGACCTCTCTTGTTCGGTATATATTTCTCGGAGGTACAGGCCAACACAGAAGGACTGTGGCTGACCAAGTTCGCAGATGACTGCAAACTGGGCACCATAATCGACTCTCCAGCCGACACAAGCATCCTCCAAAAGGGCCTCATAGAAACAGACAACTGGTGCCAGAGCCATGGCCTCAAGCTAAATGCCAAAGAGTGTATAGTCATCCCCTTTGGCAAAAACAAAGTGCCCACAAATTACCACATAGGTGGTAATCCATTAAGTACAGAAGAAGTAATTAGGGACCTGGGGACCCAAGTTGATAGCAATCTCTCATTTGACAACCACGTGGCCAAAGTGGTTAGAAAAACATTTTATATAGCCCACCTAATCATGAAGGGATTCACATCTAGATCAGGGGAGGTCATCATGCCACTTTACTCATCCCTCATCAGGCCCATAATTGAGTACAATGCCCCTTTTGGGATGTACCTTACCAGACACCTGCAGCAACTGGAAAGACCCCAAAAGTACCTCACCAAGAGGATCAAAGGGTTCAAACAGATGCCATATGCTGCCCGGTTAAAGAAACTCCAGCTCTACTCAGTGGCATACCGCCTGTTCAAAGGCGATCTGTGCCTGACGTATAAAGCCATGTCCAACCCGGAATTAATGGACATGCTGCACCTCAGAAAATCCAAATCCCATCGAGCTACGCACTCGAGAGACTTGAACCTCAGCACTGAAATAAATAGGACATGCTGGAGGGACAGATTCATAACCCAGAGGTTCCCTTCACTCTGTAATAAAATCCCAGTCCAGGTTAGGCAGAGTCCCTCATTGACTCTCTTCAAGAGGAATCTTGATGAGTGGATGGGAGATCATAGGTTTACCCTGGGTATCACTTCTGTGTCACTGTTAGACAGAGGCACAGTATACTAACCTCGAAAAAGGGCATAGCAAAATAAATTTAAAATGGGTGGCGAAAGCCAAACACATTCTGGCTAGGCTTATAAATGCCCTAGGGCAGATAGCCTAGTATGAACCTATGAACCTATAGCCTACACTCAAGATAATATTAGTGCATTCAATTTACTAAAAATAATAACACTTAAAGAAAAAAGCTTGATATGTTGTCATCCACTGATAGAGAATGGTAAACTACAAACTATGGATTATATTATAAATAAATTTGATCTAAATAAGGACTATTTCAAGCTTATTATTTCAAACTTATTAAAATTATTCTTTAAGTGGAGAAGATAAAAAATATTGCTTTTATCATCAAAACAAACTACTCTTTTGCTGCACTGGATATTATTCTCCTGGAAATGTATGCATCGAATTTTCATTACATCACATAGAATTTTCATTGCATCACATAGAATTGAATTAATGTACAAAAAAGATCTTGGGTTTTGGAGGTGAAAATTATATGTCAAAGCTGATTGGCAATGTATGTTTTTGATTGTGTATAGCTTATGCTATTTTGGGATAACATAAATTCTCTTTTACAGGCCATAGTCAATTAATTGTATTCAATGTATCAATTACTCCATACAAGAATAAAATACCCTCTTTTATGGAGTATCTTAGGAATGTCAAGAAAAGTTATTACCAAAAATTGGAAGAATGAGTCTACCCCAACTATGAAAAAAATCAAAAACATTGCTAATGATGTATGTTAACTTGAACTTACTACAATCAAGACAAGAAAAGAGTCACTTCTTCCCACAATGCTTGGTTGAAACTTAAAGAACTGCTAGAAAAATAGTGTATAATAGTTAAATAATTAATATTAGAATTTGATTGATAGAAACCTTTGTTGTACAGTAGACACCTTTGTAAATAGTTGTTTTTGTTATTTATCTTTTAAACATTTTGTTCTTGTAGTTATTTATTGTGTTAAAGTTTTAATGTTGTACATTTCTGTTTAGATGTTAAAACGTTTAGTAAAAATAATTAAGAAAAAAAAAACTGATCGAAGTGGAAGAGTTCATTGCATCATTAGGTGAGGAGTTGAAAGAGGACTTATCCATGATGGGGAATATGGATGCTGGTGCTGGCCTGAGCCATTTCATCCATGTTTTAGAGGGTGACAGACCAGGTTAGTAGTAAGCAGCAATGGTCTGAGTATAAAGCTGTTACACTAGTGGGTGTATCCTAACAAAGTAGACATGATGCAAATTTCTTTTTAGAAGTACATCAGGAGTCCAAGGAATTGGCTACATATAGAACCCTGTCCTGCATATCACAATGACACTCTTGTAGTATATTATAAGAAATTCACCATGCTGCTTTGTATGTTTTGCATTCATAGTTAGAAGCAATGTTTGCCAGCATGTAGAAATGTCTGACTCTGGTTAAGGTACTGCTCTGCAGACTGCAGCACACTTCTGCAGAGTGTGACAGTCATACTCAGATATCTAGAAACATGTCATAGTCATAGAACACAGTGACAATAGTGCCTTTTCTCCCGGGTGTGTGGAACCCTCAATACATGGTGTACGCATGGCTGAAAATAGTGGGCTCACTGTGGATGCAAGGTTTAGTGCATACCATTCTGTGGGTGGGAATACTCTCTGAAGGTTAGAGACCTGCACAAGAACACCAGATATAGGCAAAACTTCAGTTTTGGAGGTGCACACTGCTTCTTCAGTGGGCATACTCACCATTGACCAACAACACAGAGGTACCCAATGCTATCAAACAACACAGTTGCTGTGGGCAATTCTAGGCATTAATTAGCAGATTTACAAACTGTGATCCAGGAACTGCCCATAATGGAGCTGGTAAAAGTGTTATGTGGTGTATATGATGATAATGATGTCTATCAAGGGCTTTGGCAGTATTGCCCCCTATGCTGCATTAAGTACAAGCCTATTTAAAAATGTCAGTACCATCATGTCTAATAAGACTAGTAGTGTTTTCCATGGCAAGGGTAGAATATGGACACAGGTTGGCTGTGTATGTGGCCAGTGCAGGGGGCATACTTAACAGCCATGTCCTTAGGTTTTAGGTTGTAGGTTTTAGTTTTTTCAGTAGTTTTTTGATAGTGTTTGTTGCTACAGGTTGTAGGGAGAAGTTTGAGTTAATAATGGGAGTGGTAGTGGTAGTTTTGAAAGGAGAGGGAGAGGGGGGTTGTTTGTTGGATAATGCTAAGGTGGTTTCAGTAAAATATTTATTAAATTGAGTAGCAATATTTTCTGAATTATTTGTAGTGGTGGGAGGGGGTGTATGGATTTTGCCTGGTTGAAGGATATTATTTATTGTTGACCAGAAATTATGTGGGTTTTTATGGTGCTTGGTTTGTATTTAAGAGTAGTAATTTATTTTGTCTTGTTTAATTTGTCTCTTTGTTATATTTCTAAGTTCCTGGTAGGATTGGAGAGCAGGCTGGGACTTTGTTTTAATCCAGGTTGCCCAAGCCTTTTCTCTAGCTTTGAGGAGTGTTAATGTTTCCTTTTTTAGCTGTGGGGCATAGTTAGATTTGACATGTATAAATCTACTGGGGGCTTGAGAATTTAGTATGGAGAGGAAGATGGTGTTAAAATCATCAACTGCTTCCTGTAGTGGTAGCTGTTTCAATGGTGTCCAATTAATCTGTTTAAGTATATCTATAACATTATTGGGGTTTAGGTATTTTTTTGTTGTATTTGTAATAGTGTGGGTAGTTTAGTTGGATTTGTTTGTTTCCTGTCTAAATAAGTTGGAAGCTGATCGCTGAGATTATCTGGTAGACAACCGGAGTGGGGATATAGGGCTGGCCTATTTGTTAGTGTACAGTCTAGAGTGGATTGGCTACATTTATCATGTGTGCATGTAACAGCACTTATTAACAGGATGTTGTCATGGAAAATGACCACACTGCAAATGAACATACAAGTCTGATGCATGTCAAATGTGGGAATTATGTAAACTATCACAAAGTCTGTGTCCTTCAAAAGGCACACACACACACACACACACACACACACACACACACACACACACACACACACACACACACACACACACACAGACACACATGTGTAGCTGAAGTAGATATGGGTTCCTTCCTACCTGACTCTGGTGACACCCCTATTAGACCCAACACACCAAGGTGGCAAGAATGACAGATTTTTTTCTAGGTGACACATCTAGTTTAAAAGGCAATAGAACATCCACAAACAAATTATTTCAACAGTGCACCAGTTAGCAATAAGGCAAGGTGAGATATGCATGCAATGAAACCATACACCCACCCTCTTCCCCAGAACTCAACAGAAAAAGGTCTTGACATTCACACATGCAAAAATAATGCAATAACAATGAACAGTAAAGCTTTATAATGCAGCAATACAAACACTGGAGAAAAATGCAATGTCATTAGGCAATAAAAGAGTTACACTACAGCAATACAAATATGAGAAAATGCAATGTCATTGAGCAGCAAAATTCTTGAAGGCAACAGTACTAACGAGCAAAATGCAATGTCATTGAATAAAGAAGATTTATGATGCAACAATATAAATATGAGAAAATGCAATGTCATTGAGCATTACTAACACCCTCAACCCCTCTGATCAATTCTAAACAGACCAACTATGAAACACTATATTATACCCTGTTCACTGGCCAGTGGCTACTTACAGTCTTGCTGCCAGCATGATGGGGGCCAGGATGTAGCTCATATGGATCCCAGTTATTTGTAATCCACAAAGCATTTGGGGGGGGGGGTCCACAATCTTATAAAAATATAAAATGATGGCCAAAGCCTCTCACTACTCCATCCAGAATATCCTAGTGACCAGGCACCGTGGTTCCTCTGATGAGAAAAGTAGAAAAATCATATGCCGGAACTCTGGTAATTATCAATGGCTTCTCTGTACTAGGCCCAGAGGAACTCCTTTCTTGCTGAATCATATGCAGGCGTGGAACTACTGGTTTCAGACTTTTCTCCTGATTCCACAAAATACCATCATCCAGGATTTCAGCAAAAGACAGACACAAGCTGCTACTTCACTTCCCTGTCACCAAAGCACTAGAAAAGAAAATCCAGTCATGCTGCAAGGCCCTTTTTTCCTTCAGCTCCCTGTTTCAGTCTTCCCTCCTTCAGCTAGTGTTCCAGTCTCCTCTTTCACTTTTGAAATTGTCTTTTATATTCCTGAAAAGAGCACCACCTTGTGGTGTAATGAAAAACTATAGTATATTACTTTTACAATGAAATACAGTGGGAGCTACACACACACAGTCACTCATAATGTAGACTATCTTGCTATCTTGTTAGCCTTTCCTATTGATGTAGATCCTGGGACTGTGGGCCAGGGAGCCTTTCTAGCACATAAGTGCAGTCTATGACACCCAGTACCTCAAGGAATTGGACACTATTGTAGCTGACATGCAAAGTGTTGGCTATCTTCCCTTCAGTCATTGGAAATCATATGTGCTCATTAACATGCAACAGCATAATATCAAGAAACATGTTGAGTATCAATGAGGCTGAAAACTGGGAAATATCTAATGTGTCCCCATTTGGACTTAAATATGCTGCAAGCTGCAGTTATATTGCTATCCACATATATCTATCTAAAACCATGCAGTCCCTAAAATTCAGTAGTGTGATATGCATTGGCTAAACTCCAGATGTTATCCCATTCCCATCTTTAGTGATCCACTTCATGGTCATCACTGAGAGCATGATAGGCTAGGCAATGCCAGTAATAGAAGCCATAGATATGTGAGGATGTACAAACCAGTCAACACAGCTGGTATTTAGGTCAACATAGTGCTGCTCAACACAAATTGCTGCAACTGCAAATATGTCTGCTAACTGCTGCTGCTGCTCTAGTATTTTTCTATGTGTTTTTCTTTGTGACTGTAACAACACACAAGCAAGCTGTTGCACTGATGTGTGTGACTAACATTTGTCTAAATATTTCATTTATATGCTTTTATTCACTCATGTTGTACATTATTGGTTACATATATGTATGCTCTCATTCACATGTACTGCATACTATGCTGTACAAGCTCTTGCAGAGCTGTAGAGCTAAGATCTTTAACTCAGAAACACCCAGTACATTGCTGAAAACAGTACAAATGTGCTTTGCATGCTAGGGAACCTTTCTGTGAATTTCAGCAAATACATTTCAAGAAAATGAGTACTCAAACTGTCGGTTACAAGGAATTTGTACCAGGGAATTTTCTGTTTATTGACTGATTGATTTATTGATTGTTTACAGGGGTAGAGCACTGATCAAATCAGCCCATTTTGCAGACTCAGCCTGAGTTACATACATAGTCAACAAAAGTAAATTAAGAGTAAATATATAATTAAACAGTACAGTGGCATAACATAAAACAGATGTAAAATATAGACATATTTAAAAGAAAGGTTTAAAAAGAAGTAGAATCATGAGTATGAGATCCATAATACAGGTGTTGCAGGTGAAGTAAATATGTTCCAGATAAAAGAAAGGACATAGTGTTAACAAGAATGGAGGGAGATTTAGCAGTGAAGAGAGTAGAAACTCTAGAATACCATGAGCTGCAATACAAGAGCTAGTAACAGGAGAACTGGGTATTAGATATATAGTAAAGAATGGGCAGGTCACATGGGGAGGCAGTGAGTATGACTTCATAAATTGTACAGATTAGCAGATTAAGCATTCAAGGTTTTCTGGGATGAATGCAATTGTGATCAATGTTTTTTAGTTTTGAGTAGACGTACTGGATCTAAATACATTATTTACATCTTTGCCAACTCATTGACTCCACAGAAGTGAGCTCTGGTGGTATAGACGGATAAAGCCCTGACCACAGTCCGGGTTACCAGGTTTGGAATTGTGTCTTGGGTGCTTGAAGGAACTAGCAGGCAAGGATGGGCATGCCCATCATGTAGGTTGTGAGGGGGGGAGGAATATGCATAATGCAGCAATCTTTTACAGGAGGGTTGGCTTTTGATCCATCAAGCCAGTGTCTGGCACTAATTAATGAGTATACTGTAGTGCATTCATTGGTGGGCACTGTGGCCCCTGTGGTGATGTTTTTAGCTTGTCTCCCTTCCCAGGAAGTGGAATTAGGCCATTCACATTTTATTATACTCAAGATTCTGGCAAAGAACCATTTAAGCCTCATGGCTGCCTGAATGTTGACCCCTCAGTAAGGCTCTCACCTCCATGGTTCTGAGGATTCTCCACTACAGAGGAACATTTGGGCTTAAGTCCAGCTAATGGCTTGATGGTCAACAGGCACTGGGGCAAAAAGAACATAGGAAAAAGAAAAAAAGGGAAAAAAGCATTCTCTCCATAGCATTTTGTCTTGGTAAAAAGGAATCATGAAATTGTAGGTTATCTGCATCTGGGTAAAGATTTAATTGTTTTGCTATCGACCAAAATGCTTCAGTTTTATTCACGTGTACACCAATGAAAGGATAAACATAGTTTTCAGAATGGATTACAGTTTCATGAATGTGTTTTTTTACTTTCTTTTATGTCAAAATATACTGACCATTGCTCGGTGTGAGTGTCCATTCCTGTAAAAATGAGTATTTAAACTAACAGAAATAATGTGCTAGAGTCATATTTGTCAGCACAGGTGAGGAAGGATTGCTTTTCAAAAACATCACACATTCCAAATATCTGCTGATCTTGACTATGCATGTTTCTTCTTCTTTTATTGTTTGCTTTAACATACTTTTTGTCATTCTAAACTATCATACCTTGTACCACCAAATGAAGGGGACTGTGAAGAATGCCATAGCAGTACCCAGTTATACTTGTCTTTTCATGTTAGCTTTGGAACAGTATGTGTTTAGCATCGGTGACCCTCCTATTACTAATGTTATATTGCATAAGCATTTTATAAATTATGTTGCAGGTTTATGGACTGGAACTGAGAATGATATATTGGCATTTGTTGAATACACAAATGTTGTGTGTGAAAACATATAAGAATGCAGTTCATTTTTTACCTATCGAATTATCGAAATGTACAGTCTGACCACTACTCTGTATCCAAAGCCTATTAAAGCCATTACTATACAACATGTGGCTAGTGTTTGTCCCAGGCATTTGCTAAGCAGTTTACCAATGGTTCAGGATAAACAGGCCAGGATGCCAGAACTGATAAATGGTTGCTACCATAATGACAGATGAACTAACTGGTTAGCAAACGATATGACAAACAGAATATGTTGAAAGAAGAAGCAGCAGTTAAAATTGCTATATTAGTGAACAAGGGGTTGAAAAAAGCAGACTCAAAGCTACTTATGTGACAGATGTTTCAGATACATAATGATGGCTCAATAAACACCAAAACAATAGGCAAGGATACTGGGGTCAGAATGTGTAGTGAATATCTACAAGTTACAAACAAAAAAGCTATGATACTAGGTATGCCATTTAGTACCCACTAGTAATATAGAATCTAGAATATAGAATCTGATTTTCCACAATACAAACTCTCTTATTAATCTTTTTATAAGGCATATTTCCTTTAACAAGTAATTTGTTAATTTGCAGCCTCTATAAAAAATCTTGATATACAACATTTGTCATACACTATTTCTTTGCTTTATAGCTTTAATTTGTTCTTTTGTTAAATGTTCCCAAAGATTCACATAATAAATTTTGTCATAATATTTTTATACCAGCATTTCTTATTTTCTTCAGTTTTATCTATACTTAATTTCCACACCTTTACTTTTTCTTGATACAGCCTTATCTCTTAATTTTCCATTCCTTCTCTCTTTTATTTGTTTTAATTAAATTCAATTCTTTTTTATATTTTTCTTTAAATATATTTGTTACTAACATATTCTCCTTTCCACTTATCCATCTCAAAACTTTATATAAATTTAAAGACATTATATACACTATCAGATTGACTAAACCCAGACTTCCTTTGTCTTTTTCCATATAAAAAACCCTCTTTTAAATGCATTCAATCTGGATCCCCAAATAAATTGAAAAACAACATCAATAAATTATTTTTCCATACCACTTGGAATTATATATACACTAGCTAAATATGACATTTTCCCCATCCAGATTGAATTTATCAGGTATACTTTTTTATATAATGACAGCTTATACTTAGCCACATAACTTTAAGTCATTGCAAATTTCTCAAGATTTTCTCCTATTGTTCCTTTATTATATCATACTCTCCAAATTCACTTCTTAAAACTGATATTGTTTTCTCAATTTGTATACCTTCTAAATCTTTCCCATACCATAAACCCTTACATTTCTCTTTATTAATATTCAAACCAACTTCTTGTAATCCATCATATACATTTCTAATCACGTTTCCCATTGTAGTGCACAGGGTCCTGGGTTCAAGACTTGATTTCTTTACAGTTTTTTACTATTGATATTATATCATCAGAATAAAACATAGCAGGATACTTTACCCCCATTTCTTGTATATATTTACTCTTATCAGACTTTTCATTTAATCCTTTTATCATGCTATTCATTTACTAAAACTTCCATTTTAATATTTTTATATACTGATTCACATACTTGTTATCTTTATACTAAAATTATATTCTTCCATTAATTGCCATAAAATATCATGCTATATTGAATCAAATGCTTTATTTATATATGCCACTATTAAATTTGCTTCAGTCCAACCTTTCTTAATATCATCTACTATATCTATAATTATCATTAATATCTCTTGAATTCCTTTTCTTCTAACCCCATAAACATCTTCTTCTATTATAAAATGTAATTTGTCTTCTAATCTTTCCAGTATTACTTTCATAAATAACTTATAATCACAATTGCAAGTTGGGAGCCATAATTAACTCCCCAAGTGAGGTTGACATCCTACAGAAAGGCCTCACTGTGACCAACAACTGGTGTCAGAACCATGGCTGTAAGCTCAATGCCAAAAATGTGTCATCATCCCCTTTGGGAAAAACCCAGTTCCCATGAATTACCACACCAGTGATAGTCCACTGACCACAGAAGGCATTATAAGAGATCTGGGAACACAGGTTGACAGCAACCTCTCTTTTGACCACCACATTGCCACTGTGGTCAGAAAGTCCTTCTCTGTGACACATCTCCTTACTAAGGGTTTTGCATTCAGGAAGAAAGAGGTCATTGTCTCCCTCTACTCTTCCCTCATTAGACCAATTGAGTACAATGCCCCATTTGGCATGTACCTCACTAGACACCTGCAACAACTGGAGAGGCCGCAAAAGTACCTCACAAAGAGGATCCTAGGCCTTAAACACTTGTCCTATATGGACAGACTCAAAAAATTCCAACTATTCTCTGTCTCATATCACCTACTTAGATGCGATCTCTGCTTGACTTACAAAGCCATGTCTAACTCAGCACTGTTAGAAATGCTACATCTAAAGAAATACCAATCCCTCCACACTACACATTCCAGAGACCTCAACCTCATTATCACAATCAACAGAACAAGCTGGAGGGACAGGTTCATAACCCAGAGACTGCCCATGCTATGGAATACACTTCCCATACATGTCAAACATGGCCTTATTCAACAGAAATCTTGATGAGTGGATGAGAAATAGAAAATTCTCCTAGGAGATCACTCCAGTGGCTCTACTCGACAGATTCAATGGGAACTAAGATCAGATGGCATGATGCCAGGGTAATCCTATGGGCTAGGCTTGTAAAGGCTCCAGGGCCATTAACCTAGTACACACCTATGAACAATTATATAACATTACATGTCTCCAGTTTTAATCTAAATTTTTCTCCCTTTTCCATATAAATCTCATTACACACTCACATATTTCTTAATAATTTATCCCATCATTTAACTACTTGTTAAATACATTTATTAATATATCTTTTTTCCATATTATTAATTTTGCATACATTTGATATCCTATACCATCCATTCCAGCTGCAGCGTCTACATTTACATTCTTTATTACATTATTTATCTCAGCTATTGTATGTAATTTGCTGCTCCAATTCTTTATTTCTTCTGCAAATTGTTTTACCTTCCACATTGACCCCTCTTTCTTTTACCATCCCTTTCACATATTTAACAATATCCATTATTTTAAATTGTTCTTTTCATCACTATTCATTTGTCTCAATACACTATTGCTCTCTTTAATTTTAGAACTTAAATATGGTGATACATCTTTCTTCTTTTCCTGCAAAAAATATTTTTGCCTATATAATAATGCTTTAATTTTCTCTTGATTTATTTAAATAAATTTCATCCTTTCGTAAAATAATCTTTTTCATTCGTATCTAAACTACTCAAAACATTGTTTTGAATTTGTCCATATTCCTTTTTGTCATTTTGTCTTCTTTCATCCACATTTTAATATTTGCTTTTTTATCTATTCTACATTTTTACTTCTTATACATTGCAATTAAAATTGCCTGTTACTATGATATTAATATTCACTCTAACATAATTTAATATATTTAAAATGGTTTCTCCCTTTCTTTATGTAACACATAAGCATATAATGCTATTAATATGTATACTTTTCCTTCCCATCTAAAATCCATTACTGTCAATCTTCCTAGTCTGACCAATGTAAAATGTAAAATTTTAATTCCTTTCCTATACAATATAGCAATACTTGAACATGTTTTGTGTCCCAAATTCCATATTGTAACACTTGGCTATAATATCTTTGTTTGTTCCCTTTCTTCTTTATTCAAAATCCTAATATATTCTAATGCTATAAAATCCATGTTTCAGTTCTTGCACCATTCTATTATTCTAATTCTCCTAACTATATTCTTGATACTATTAGCGTTAATAGACAGAATTCTAAGATTATTTACTACTCTTATTTTTAATTTATGAGAATTTTTTTAATTATTCATTTCCTTTCTTGTTAACTTTTATTTCTAATTCCTGACATTTTCTTTTCCTATCTTTAACGCTTTTCCTTGTTGTATTTTTCTTAACTACTTTCCAATTGTATCTGCTTCATCACTAATTTCTGTTCCAATCTCTTTCTCCCCTTCCACTTTTTGTATATTATCCAAACTCTCTTCTTGATTTACATCATTACTTTCTCCATTTTTTTTGTAGACCTTACAGGTTCATAGGTTCATAGGTAGGTACTAGGCTATAAGCCTGAGGGCCTACGTAAGCCTAGCCAACAAGGTTCCCTGGCTTACGCCACCCAAGAAAGTTATTTTCCTGTGCCACTGTCAAGCAGAGACACAGAAGTGATCCCCGGGGTGTATTTCCTATTTCCCATCCACTCACCAATATTTTTCTTGAAGAGTGCTAATGAAGAACTTTGCTTGACATAGATGGGTAGCCTGTTCCAGAGTATGGGAAGTCTCTGGGACAGGAATCTATCCCTCCAGCATGTCCTGTTTATTGTGGTGACAAGGTTTAGGTCCCTAGAGTGTGTAGCTAGGAGGGATTGGGATTTCTTTAGGTGTAGCATGTCCAACAGCTCTGGGTTTGACATAGCTTTATATGTTAGGCAGAGATCACCTCAGAGTAGGCGATATGCTGCGGAGTAAAGCTGGGTTTTTTTGAGATGGTCAGTGTAGAGCATCTGTTTGAGGCCAGTAATCTTCTTTGTAAGGTACTTCTGTGTGCCTTTCCAGCTGCTGCAGATGTCCTGTGAGGTGCATTCCAAAAGGGGCATTGTACTCTATAATGGGTCTAATAAGTGTTGAGTAGAGGGGAACAATGACCTCTTTTTTCCTGGATGAGAACCCTTTTATGATGAGGTGTGCCACATAGAAGGACTTCCTGACTACTGTGGTGATGTGACTATCAAAGGACAGACTACTGTCCACCTGGGTCCCAAGGTCTCTTATCACACATTCGGTGTTAAGTAGACTGCTGTCCATGTAGTAGTTCATGGGTACAGAGTTTTAACCAAAGGGGATGACAATGCACTTTTTGGCATTGAGCTTGAGGCCATGGCTCTGACACCAGGCATCTGTCTCAGCGAGGCCCTTCTGTAGGATTTCCACATCATTTGGGGACTCGACTATGGATCCTAGTTTGCAGTCATCTGCAAACTTAATTAGCCAGAGGCCTTCTGTGTTAGCCTGTACTTCAGAGAAGTAGATACCAAGCAGGAGAGGTCCCAGGACTGAACCCTGTGGTACTCCACTTGTCACTGCTTTGAGGTCAGATTTGGAGTGTGCAACTTTTACATTGTGGGTTCTGTCAGTGAGCCAGTTGGGAACCCATCTTGTGACGTAGCATTTTATACCTAGTTTAGTGAGTTTAGTTATAATTCCAGAATGGGGGATGGTGTCAAAAGCCTTGGCGAGGTCAAGATAGGCTGTGTGAACCACCTTACCCTCATCTACGGCTTTGGTGACTGCCTCAAAGAAGTCGATCAGTTTCAGGAGGCATGATCTGCCTTTCACAAACCCGAACTGGGTGGGATCCAGAGTTTGAAGGTTACCAATGTCTTTGTTTATGAGTTCCATGATGATTTGTTCCATGGCCTTGCAGACCAGGCTCATCAGGCTAATACGGCGATAGTTCCCAGGCTCAGTGGTGGCTCCCCCTTTGTGGAGTGGAATAACTGTTGCTGTACGCCATGCAGTGTGCACAAAGCCTGATGTGAGGCTATGATTGAACATGGTGCTTAGGTGGGGAGCTAGTTCATTCTCAAGTTTATGTAAAATGCAGCCTGTGATGTTGTCCGGTCCCATGGATGCTGTGTTTTTGGCTTTAGAGAGTGCAGCTTTTACCTGCATAGTTGTGATTACAGGACTCTGCATTCTTCCTGTATAGATATGGGCCCTTTAGGGGATGGGGGGGTAAAGCACTGAACCTACCTGCCAGGATGTTGGCAATATCAGTTGGTTCTGTAATTTTCGTGCCGTTGTGCTGTAACTCAGAGCAGATCTGGATGTTGCAATTGAGATTCTTGAAATAGCTATAGAATGATTTGTGGTTGTCCTTAGAATCAGTGGCAATTTAGTTTTCATAGCTAGCTTTGGAGGATCTTATAAGGGATTTCAGCTTCTTACTGAAGCTGACCAGGAAGCTCCTCCACTCATGGTATTTTACCATTCTGTTGTACAGTTTGTTTATGGCAGGGGACCACCAGATTGGCTTCCTTTTTTTGGAGGATAGTGTCTTGGTTCTGTTTGGGATAGCATGATACATGCACTCATACATACATACAGTGCATTTGTGTAGGATTCAGCAGTAGTAACTGTATTGTCCATCTGCATGGGTGTCATGAAGTTCGCCACTTCTGTCTTAAGAAGCATGAAGTTGGCTTTGGAGAAATTTTTTACCATGGTTTCCTTAATGGGGGGTGGGGGCGGGATGTGGATATCAAGGGTGATTAGCTTATGGTTGGATTGAACCAACGAGGAGTTGACTTTAGGTGTGGAACACTGGTCACTCATGTTGGTAATGACTAGGTCTAGGATATTGTTGCCCCTGGTGGGGGTGTGGATAAGTTGATCCAGGGCATTAGAGTTTATGAATTCCAGAAAGCGTTTTGTGAAGGAGTTGGTACAAGAGTAGCTTTCCCAGTTAATGGTGGGGTAGTTGAAATCGTCCATTATTAGGGTGTTTGGTTGAACCCTAATATTTTCCAGTACATGAAGAAAAGAGGAGTGGGAATCCTGGGGCATGGTGGGGGATCTGTAGCAAGCTACAATTTGGATTACAGTTTTGTCCAGAGTTAGTTGCACTTGGATAACCTCGGATGCATTATGCTGAGCAACTAGCCAGGAGATGTGGATATCCTTAATGAATATGGACACACTTCCACCTTTGGTGTTCCGGTCCAGGTTACATGGCCGAAAAGTGTGATATGAGTTATAGCCTGGTAGTGCAGGGGTGCTCTCTGGAGCCTTGAACCAGGTCTCAGTCACTGCACAGATATCAATGTTCTCCATTTTAAGGAGTGCCTTGAGTAAGTGCATTTTGAGATTTAGACTTCTAGCATTGAGTAGCATTACCCTTAGTTTTTGCTTGCCTGTTCCTGTTATGGTGGTGAATTTGTCATTTGAACCTTGCCTAAAAAAGGCACTATAGGGGCGGCAAGAGCCTTAGCCAGTATCCAGAATCCCAGGGGCGACAGGTGCAGACCATCTCTGGCAAAGCATTGTGGTCTGTTGACCATGTCATCCCAAGCAAACAGATACTGAATCCCCTTAGAATGACACCAGAAGCTTAGCCAATTGTTGAAGTCAGTCATTTTGTCCTTGTACTGCGGTATAATTCTGAGTGATGGCAGAGTGCTACTTAGGGCTAAGGTCATACCTGCCTGGGCTACAAGATTGGAGAGCTCTTCCATGTCTCTTTTCATGTAGTCTAGGGAGGTACATCTCACCAGCATGGACAATGACAGAGTCATATTTGTACTTGTTGTGGAGAGACCTGAGTGCGTGAGTTATGTGGAGGATCCTGGCACCCGACAGGCAGCTGACAGTAACCTTCTCCTTGTATAGCCTGGTGAGTGGGACATCAGTGTGCCTGACTATAGAGTCACCTATGACTAGTGTTTTGGATATGTTGTTTTGCCTTATTGGCTGTGGTTGAGTGGCACACTGAGTCTGTGGGCTATGTGTCATTTGGGTTGTGTTGGAGGGGTGGAAGTTGCTTGCATTTCTGCTTTGGATGTCTCTGTTGCTTGGGCAGATTATTATTGAGAGCCTCTGCATATGTTTTTGTGTTTCTATGTGTGGATTTTGGTGGTATAGATTTAGTGAGACTATGTGATGTGTGGTGTGGTGCAAGTGTTTACCTCCTCCTCTTGAATGTCAAGTTCAGTCTTGGTTGGAGAGGACTTTACCTCCAGCTTGGCTATATAAGTGCATCTCTCACAGGCTGTAGTGTTGGGTGGTAGGAGGAGAGGGTTGTCTGTGTACATGAGTCAATTTCTACATTGCCCCAAGATGCCCAGATTCATCAGATAGACAGGAGAGAACACTGGGAGCTGACCCTTGGATATGCCTGAATAAAAAAATATTTTCCTCTAAATAAGTGAGGAAAGTGAGTACAAGAGCTGTTTTTCTCTAAGCAAGTGAGGAAAGTAAGTGCAAAAACTGTTTTCCTCTAGGTAATTAGGAAGGTTGAGTGCTATAGTAATTGGTAGCTTATTTAGTGCTTACAACAAGTTCTGAAGAAGTGCCGAGCATGAATAAGCAAATTCAAGTGCTAAAACTAAGAATCTGTATCTGCACTAGTCTAGTTACAGGAAAGAAACAAGTGTAAATGCGGGCTTTCAAATCAGAAAGTTGAGAGAGATGAAAAAGATTGCCCAGACGGCCAATAACTACAATTTCTGGGCCAGAACAACTCCTTATGTGGTAGACAGGTTACCTAGTGCTTACCACTCCCACTGACAAGCTAGAAGGCTTCCCTCCAACACAGAAAGGCCTGGAAGGCCTCAGAAGCTTACATACAGTCCTGGATACAGCAAATCTGTATCTGGACTACACTAGTAGGTGTAATGGTAGGAAACAGGCTTACAGTTTTTTTTTTGTTTTTTTTTTTACAGAAAAGTAGCTAAAACAGCAGTAAAAACAATTAAAATGCAGTGCAAGCTAGCACATTTGAGTGCATAGCAATATTAGACCAAACACAGTTTAAAAATGCAATTAAATTAAAAATGACTAAAAACAAGTGCAGAAGAAGTGTATTAGGTAGAATGTGGTAAAGAGATGGGACCGGGGAGAGTGTCCCAGATCAAATCTACAGTGGGACGGGCAACTGCAAAAGCCACCAAATTTAAACAACAAACCAGAAATAGGGAAGGTGGGTGGGACAAAACACTTTCAGTAGAGATCTGAAAAACTATACAGTGAAGCAAAAATAACAGTGCACAACTCTGAATAAAATTAGTCCAGCAACAATTTACAGTACACAGTTCTGCGGTGGTGGTGCTGCAGTAGCGTTGTTGCCTCACAGTAAGACATTGTCCTGTTCGATTCTCAGCTAGAGCATCTTCTGTGAGGAGACATGCATGAATGGGAATACCTTCATTAAAGGTTGTGCGTCAGGGCCGGCAACTCTGCACGTAAAAATCTACTGCCAATCATTAGTGGACCGGAGTTCCGCTGTGGTGACCCCTAACTGGGAAAAGCCAAAAGACACAACAAGTTCTGAAGAACCAAAAATATATACTTAGCTCTGTATATTTCCAGATAGTTTGAAAAGAGCTCTGTTAGACACAGGTTCCAGCAATGATATGCAGGCTGTTAACTAACAGGGTCTATTATTATCTTTCACTTCTATTATGTCTTTATGTCTATTATGTCTTTACAGATTATATTTTGTTGTTCAACTTCACCTTTTAAATTCATTTCCTTCTCACAATCCATCCATAAATGCCCTGTTTGCTTATACTTATAACATGCTACTTTACAATTCTTTGCATTATGACCTGTTTCCCTACATGACCAACATATTTTTTATCACAATTATTTATGAAATGTCCCTCTCTCCCACAGAACAAAAACATTGCTTATCTTGTCCCCAATACTTAATAACAGCTTCGTGTTCATCAACATTAATCTTACTTAAAATATGTACATTTTTACCATTCTCCAGTTTCAAAATCACACTACAGTCTCAACCTCTTATCCAAAGTCCTCTGTTGTCAAACACTTTTGAAACGACTTTAACGTCATTGCAATCATTTTTTAATTAATACTTTTTAAAGTTTCTCTTTCAATGCCCATTCAAAACTGTATTCATTTTTTTTCTGTGCTTCTCTAAAGAAAGTTTTTACTGCATAATTATTGCAAGAAAAAATGGCTTTTTTCCTCCATATTTCTTTAAAAACTCTCTAGGATGTCAGCAGTCTCAAAAAATATGTTACAGTATGTCTCTTGTTTTATTAGACTGAAAGCTCTTACCACCTGTGCTCTTACAACTAAAAGCAAAATCAGCTTGTCTCAAATCTCATACCTGTCCAATTCTACATCCTCTTTACTTTATATTCTCAAAACAAATTTCTTCTTTTGAATTTCTTCCATTTACTTCCTCTTTTCTGTATCTTTTCTTGTCCCTACTACCTCTGCAAATGATTTCTTCTACTTTTCTTCCTTGCTATAGAAGTTTTCCATTATTTTACCCCACAAAGCCTCTTTCCCTGTCTCTGGTTCATTCTGCTCCAACAAGTTCTCCAGTATATCATTCTGCAACCCTCCTGACTAGAGGGTTGTAATTATAACTCCTTCCTCACTACTCAACCTCTCGAACTGCTCTCTCTGGAAGATCTTAATCTTCCACTCAATCCTCTTTTCTGACTTCTCAAACTATTTTCTTTTCCTCCAGGTCTGAAAACATTACTACAGAGTCAGCATTCACCTCATCTCCATTGTCTGCATTCACCATCTTTACATGCATTTTTTCAGCTGTCTCTGCTCTAGGAACAGAACAGATACTGACACTCATTAGCCACACACATTACAAATACCATAATGAATAGGGGAAGTTCCACAATGCCCTGGCCAAATTCTTCCTAGTAATAGTGTAAATACCCTCCTAGGTCTCCCCTGAACAGTGGCCATTATCTTAATGGGACTAACCCAGTCAGCAAAGGATAAAGAAAAAAAAAACTCTCAGCTGTACCTGATTTTCCAAAATGTCTCTGATTTTTGCTTCACTTCTTGCCCTATCCCCTGCTTTTCTGGTAAATCACTGTGGATTACAGAAAAATCAGTAATGGTACACATTAGAGTTTCATACTTCTTATTGTTCAGAAAATGTATTTTAATGCAAAAGCTGTTGTGTTTAAGTGAATTAGAGTAATAGTTACCATTTTTCCTTGATTTTGCCATCCCAATTATGTTAGATTTTCTCTGATTTTACCAACTCATTATTTTTGGTTTTGTCCAGAATTCTTAAGGAAAGAAGTTGAGAGGTATGCAAAGACCCTCCCCTGCACTGATTGTGCCAAAAGTTAAAAAAAATTTATAGTCTGCTTTGGGCAGTGCTTAGTATTATCACTGACCACATCTTTATCAGTCTTCCTGCCACAATAAAAAAAATGTAAATACACTTGCAAAACAACTCTACAATTCTAGTCAGCCTATATTCGAATGACTACTAAGTTACAGAAGGCCAAAAACCCACTGCAACTGGTTGCTAAGGGCAACCAATCACAGGTGCTTAAACTTCATAGTATGGGTTATGGTTTGGCTACTGATGTCTTGTTACTATAGTCAGAAAAAAATGAAACTGTTGGCCACTGCACATACATATTCATTGATGCACAGAGTATTCAGGGCAGAGTTTGCCCTTGTCAGAACCCACCCTCATTGCATTGCCTGTCTCCAGGGATGACAAACAAGTCAAGATGGGGATGAAATTATGGGAGGCCATCTAATTGTTAAGGTTTGCCTTAAAGCAAGAATGGCTATCACTTGTTTTATGTAACATATTCCAGAAATGAGAGAAGCACTGATTAATAAAATGTGTCTCTCCAATATGTTTTATTTGTATGTTGATGGAGATTTGAGTCTTTAGTTTGAATGTTTGTGGAAGCTGTGATGTCCCTCCTCTGGGCCAGACACCAAGGAGCCTCAATCTTTACCACTGACTCCGGTGGGGAACGTTCACTTAGAACAAAGATAAATACACACAGTATTTTCAGATGTTGCTCACTTCATTAAGAACAATTTCCCTTAAGAGAACACAGGGAGCACATTCCAGCCCTGGGGGCTGGATTTTCCTGTCCATGTCCCAAATAAGACTCCACTTTTCTTTCTGCAGAATCCAGTGCTCTGTGTCCCTGCTCCAAATAGCTGACACACACACACACTCTTTGAGATTTGATTTTCAAACACACACACGTGCACACATGCACACACACACACACACACACACACACACACACACACACACACACACACACACACACACACACACACACACACACACCTGAGAAAGGCTGGCACAGATTTACCCATTATGCCACCTCTATCCAGACTGAAAGGTAGATTCACTGCCACCACTCAGCTACTTTAAGGTTCTTACCAGGGTACCCAATTACTCTCCATAAAATTAATACTTATACAAATGGTAGTATTAACCAAGTAGCAAGACTTTCAGGAGCATGAAGCCAGAGTGCCATCCAACTAAATTCAATTACTCTCAAAGGTTAAAATATTTTCTAAAAGACCAGCTATATATATATATATATATATATATATATATATATATATATATATATATATATATAAAATAAATAAATACAGAATATCTATTTACAATAAACACCAACCAGAGTTTCAATTCACAGGAAATATAAACAAACAACTCAGATGGAAAGAGTCATACAGATACAGAAAAGCAATATTTAACTAGTCTCACTATATTTTCCCAACTGACTGAAGAATTACTATTCCCTACGTATTTTCTAGAGCAAGGCAAGATGAAATGGATGGGTGCCTTTGTCAGTTCCAATAAGAAAGTGCTGAGTGACTTCTGCCACATCCCTCACTAGTATATAAATACAATTTCAGTGCTGGCTACAAAATGACAATACGTCTGTTCACTTGATTCTGTGAGTCCCACACTACCCCCTCACTGGAAATTGAGCCAGGATCTAGCACAGTTGTGTCATAATATACACACACAACCCAGTTAAGGCTTATTCCAGCATCAGGAGACTGTAAAACAATTCTAGTACTTTCATTCTTCCTGTAGAGACTAACCAGCCATTCTCTGGCACCCCAGGGTAGACATTAGTTCACCACTAAGGACAATAAGAGTAGGATCCCAGACCAGACATTGCATCTCTGGCTGCATTCAAGCCTGTGAGATAAAATCTTTATTGTCTAAACAAAGTTATTTAATTTCAGTCTATTTTTCTTGAGAACAGGTGTCTGAGCTTAACGCCTTCCCTTCCAGCATACTCTGTTAACATATATACATTTCAGTAGTTACAATACAGTCTAACATACATGTATATTTCTTTTCTCTCCAGCAGGACCCACTGCTAATACATTTTTAACACAAACAACTTTGCAAATGCACTTTTAATCCAAGCATCTGTACAAATCAGTTTGATATTCAAATAGCATATAATTCTTTACAAATCTCAAGCTAAGCTGTGCTGGCATATGTTACACATGCACTGCACTATTCTCCCTGGCACAGCTGGCACTATCTCACATAATCATAGAACCAATTGTTTTATGGATGTGTAGAAGATCAAGGAGGACTGAATCATCAATAACACAGAACGGTAAACAGAAATCACAGGAGTCAATACAAAGAATATAAGGATAGTGTTTTATGCCTGACTTGGTAAATGAAGGTCTCTAGTCAGGGGGTCTTTTTAGTTAGGAACTTCTATGGTCTTTGTAGCTGTGTGATGTGTTTGGACAGATGCATACAAAAAGGGGCATTATATTTTATAATTGGTCTAATCATGGTAGAGTACAGAGGAAAGATAACTAACTTCTTTTGACTTGGATGAGATACCACAAATTATTAAGTGGGCTAGGCAGAAGGATTTCCTGACTACTGTTGATGCATAATTGTCAAAAGATAGGGAGTAATGTTAAGATTTCTGATGACAGTATAATTCGGCGGTGGGGTGCCAGCTATAAGGTAAGTTGGTGTTATGTTTTATTTATCCAAGGGAAAAATGTTATACTTCTTGCATTTGACAAACTAATTTCCTAGTACATCATCGATTTGTTTATACCTTGCTGGTATCAGCTCCTGAGTGAATGACAACATCAGCTTATACTCATTAGCAAATTTTGTTCACAATATGTCCCAGTTAGTGGTTTACAGATCCAACAAGAAGATTATGAACAAAAAGAATCCTAGTACTGAGCCCTGAGGAATGCAACTAAATATATATTTGCTTCCTGAGGTGTTATCTGTCATTTTAAGTGGGTACTATCTATCAGCTGGCTTGCTGCCTGTCTTATAACATAAATTCTGTGTTTAGGCATTTAAGCTTACTTGGATTAACAACATGGAGAATAGCGTCAAAGGTCTTGGCTAGATCCCAGTATGAACTGCATGGCTAATCTCCATAGCTGCAGTGACTTTTCTTGTAGTTTACAAAATTAAATAGCCATTATCTGCTTTGGATAAAACCATATTGTCGTGGGTCTAGAAAATCATTTTTTTATAGTGGAGCTTATGAAATCAGATATAAATTAGTACATCAAATGGTTTTACAGACAGGCTGATGGGTCTCTAATTCCTGAGGTCTGAGGTGGAACCCCATTATGAAGGGGCATAACAATAGCCATTTTCAATTATGGAGGAATATACCCTGTGACTATGCTTAAGATGAACAGTTTTAGTAGTTAAAGAAGGATTTCTTATTATCTTTGATTGCAGATGCCAATTTTAATTTGTATTCCATTATGGTCTTCCTTGTGGTAACTTTCATACTTTTCTGAACTTTTTGACAGAATCTTTAAAGTGGATAGAGTTTGATTTATTATAGGCCTTTTTTCATTATATAGCTTATTAATGTTATGTTCCACCCATATGGTATATTTTTACATTTGTCAACATATTTGTTGCTGATTGTGACATCTAGGTTTATGCTGCTTCTTAGACTGGAGTACAATTTGTTGGAATAAGGGATAGCTGAGACTACATGGGACATGAAAATTTTGCATTTGAAATTTGAGACCTTATCATACAGTTTTAATAGGTTATTCAAGTTTATGAATTCAGAGGTGCACATTCTGGTGGGTTAAGATGCATTGATGATCTTACTCTGGTCAAGGGTTGTGTGTTAAGAGCACACTGTATGTTCTAACCGAGCTTGTCTGAGTGCAGAGGATGACGATTACTTTGAGGACCACAAAATGTGGCACAGAGGCTTGTTTGTCTACATACTATTGCTTGTATAAATGGACCTGTGGGACTACTTGCCATGATATAGCACTATGACTTTATGCAGAACACTGACATTGGTGTGGTTGGACTACTGGGACTGGCTGCTGTGATATGGGACAGATGCTTAGTGCTGAATGTTAGCACCAGTATGAATGGACATTCATGGGACTGGCTGCCATGATACAGCATAGAGGCTTGTCACAGTAATGCCTTCTAAGTGAAGGTCTTCCAGCTGTTCTACAGAGACTTGTTGTAGTGCAGCACTTTAACCAAAAGGCAGTCTGTGTCATGTGACCAATGAGATAATGTACTGCAGTGTAGCAAGCACTATAACCAAAAGGTAGTCTCTGTCATGTGACTAATGAGATAATGTACTGCAGTGCAGCACTATAACCAAAAGGCAGTCTCTGTCATGTGGCCAAAGAGATAATGTATTGCAGTGCTACCTCATGGTACTGCAGTGCCAACTGATACCCTATACTTTTTATGGGAGGTATAATATAGCGCTGGTGTGTACCGTTTGCAAATTCCAGGCTACACCTCTGGTTGATGCCTTATATTTTTATCTTGTTCATTGTAAATGTGTTGATTTTCTGGTAAGTCAGTAATGGTGTCGTTAGAGTTTCATGCTTTTTATTGTGCAAACAAACTGCATGTTGATGTAAAGCTGTTGCTCTCTTAATTTTTAAGCAAATTAGAGTAACATTTAAACATTTTCTTGATTGTGTTCCTTTGTCCCCCTATTACAGTTGACTTTGTCCAGAATTCTTGAGCAAATAAGCTGAGAAGTATGGGAGAAGGAGAGTCTGTTGACCAATTAAGTTCAGCCACCTTAGTTTTGGAAAGACAGTGGTAATGCAGCTTCCCTTGTTATTGTTGTCTTATATTTAAAACGTTAGAATTTTTTTCTCAGCTGTTTCAGAATATAATACTACTTTCTCCTAGGAATTCTTCTATTCATGGGACATGAGCTGTGGTAGATTTCATAAATGAGTGCTATGACTCATGCCTTTCATCTGTGGTAAATTGATAAGGATTGCTGACATTAATAACAGACTTTCGAGTTGTATCCTTCATATTCTTCCAAAGATTGGATGCTAATATAAAATCTGTTATTCTCGCCAGTTTTTTAAGTACATAAAAGAAGAGGACTATTTCCAATTTGTCAGTGATTATAGGCTTTTGCCTCTCCTTAACCTTTGGTTTTGTTCCTGGTTGCTGTGTTAACAGGTTGAGAACTATGGCTAATGTCATTTTAAGCAATTTGTTAAGTGCAAAACAAAGTGAGTAATTCAGCAACAACTCAAAGTACATTGCTGGGGCTACTTTTTTACCACTTTTGGTGATTACAGATGATTACCAGAAGTGGTTAGGCATTTGGTGCATAACAGCAAAGACCAGTCATGATGATAACAATCAAGTAGTCACTGGTATGGCTTGGATGAAGGCTATGGGGGACATAGCACAGTGCCTGAAAGCTCCACACTGAAATATCTGTGGTGACTCTTTTTTGTCACTTTTTCTGCATGAATCCAAATAGATGTGTGGGCAATTGTAACAGTACACACTGCCTACAGCATCTTGCACTTATATCATTTTTTTAATAATTTTTACTAAAGTTGATGAAGAGGTGATGTGCCCTATAGCTGAAGTGAAGTAGATTACTGTAGCTGTTGCTTCTGTCCAGTAGTAGTCAATTATGTAAATAACTGTGGCTCTTATTTAACCAACTTTGGCAATCAGACATGAGAGGGGATGCCCATAAATGGCTGTGTGCATGAGAGCAGGCTGTGAATGAAAGCAAAGAGCAATTACCTGAGTTATGCAAAACAGTCAGTGACATTGCCAGTTTAGGGGAGAGGGAGTGTGGGCAATGGTTACTTGTAGCCAATAGGGGGACGATCTGTGGACTCATCTAATTTGGCTCCCCTACCCCTCAAATAGTGTGACCTCAGAAAATGGTTATATTAGGAGGTATAGGGGATGCAGTCCTTCACAATACCCAGAGCAGACTTGATAGAGTCCTATCAGAAACAGAAGACTGAGGTAGAAAGAGTATACCAAGGAGTCATGCCAATTACTACAAGTAATTATTACAAGTAACCAATGCTGGGAGTATGTATACGTGTTCAAGAGTGAGACCTTGAAATAAAGTATTGATCAATTGAGTACTGATGGCTCTGTTTAGCAGAGAATTTGTAGCATTGTATATTCCTGCACTGTGCACAAACGAACGCTATTAATTGAAACTGCTCCAGTAGACTCACCTGTGCTCCCCTTTATACCTATTTCCTGGCAAATGCAAAAGGCTCCTCTGATATAGCAATGGTGTCTAAAATACCTATATGTGTAATCCTTTGAAACAGATGCCAGTTATAGTATGCATTTGGTGATTATCTTTTGCTACATGTCTAGGAACTTTTGTGTAATTTGCTGCAATTGCTGTTTTAATGGTGAAATCACACAGTGTCTATCCTAACTGTTGCAGACTATTGTTTGTATGACTCTAAACACTGCATAGAATGTATGTATTATTATTAGGCATTTATTAATACTGATTGCAGGTAATTGTGGCACATACTTTAAAATTAGGGGTTCTTTACCTGAACTATCTATGCTTTGTTTTTGTACTTGTCCTCTGCTGTCTAACCTACTACTTTTGTAGTCTCCATATCTAACTGCTTAACCTTAGATGTTAATTATAAAACTTTCCCTCTCTGTTTTTCTGTAGCTCTACAACCCTACTTACCCAGATTAAACTGGTGTACTGGCCCAGCCCTACTGGATTTTCAAGACCACTTTCAAGTCATCTCGCCTCGCCTTTCCTCTCTGCCTGACTCCATAAAGGAGCAGTCCTACCTTTCTCCCAGAAGTGAAGTAAAAGGGTGAAAGAAAGTATGTAATATGCTGCAATAACTAATGTAACTCTGCTTGTGAATTTGCTCCACCACTTACCTGGTGTTAGTGTAGGATTACAGCCAGAATACCCAGCAGCCTTCCCCCTACCCTTATAGTTGTAAATCCCCTTTTTCTACCTCACCCCGGACTTTTTTCTTCCATACATCTGAGCTGCCTGCTCATCTATTTAACTGTTTTAGTGGTTCCTCTCCCCATTACTACAAGGATTGGCCAATAGGTGGCAGTATTCAACCAACTACTACCTCTCTTCCCTCTCTCTTTCCCACTTACTATAACATCTCAATAGAACACTTCTCCTCTTTCTCTACTTACTATCAGACCTACCCTCCAGCCAGTTCTCGATACTTGTCTGCTCCCTTACACTTACACTTAATATCACTCAACCTTCCTACCTAGCTCCCTCTGTACTTACCTTTCTCCTGGCTGATTGTTTCCTCTCACTGTCCTGCTGTCATCTTCCTTGTGTCTACCTGCTCCGTTCACCCTACGGGCTCACTCCGATCCCCTACCCTACCCCCAATTCCCAACCACCCCCAGTGGTCCTAAACTTATACTTCTTCAGCCACTCCCTCTTCCACTTCCATCCAATCACACTTACCTTCCATTTAAACCAATTAGACACACCCTTACTCATTCACCAATTACAATACACCACTCCTTTGACTATTTTACCATATCCCTCTTCTACTGCCTAACAGGAACTAATTCCCTCCTTTCTACACCCTCCTTATCTACTTCCACCTCTTACAAATCTTAACCCAACTCATTAACACTTCTTATAATCAATCTCAGTGAAGATGACTTCAACTACCCCAACCAAACTAATATTCCTAGCTATACTTTCTACTATCCTTACCTTTACTTACCTCCTCACCTCCTTTGAAAAACTGCACTATTACCATTTCAACCACTCTCTAAAACAAATAGCAATACACACTTCTATACTCACTTGCAGTCAGACTAATATCACTTCCATTCCCAGATATCTACTACCCAAATACCACAGACTCTCCCACTTTAAATATAATAATCATACTGTAAAAAGAGAGAAATATCTACTTAACCTAAAATACAATTCAGCAACAAAACCTCTCAATCTCTCCTTACTAGATGGTGACATCCACCCTAACCCTGGCCCTGCCAATCCTGCTACCCTAACTACCCAGCCTAAACTCCCCAACTTACTCCTAATAGGACATCTGAATATCCTTGAAATTAGACAGTATGATGACTCAGAAGGTAAAACAATAAAGCATAGAACCGAAGCTGTCACAGGAAACAGAAGTTTAATCCACAAGCCACAAACAGTTCACATAAACGCCTCCAAATACACAGTACGTTTTCGTTTCTCCTACTTCATCAGATGTGGGCTGCTTCCAAAGCTAACACCTTTTATAGAGCACATTGTTTCAATTAACAAATCAAAAAGCTGATTTGTTAATTGAAACAATGTGCTCTATAAAAGGTGTTAGCTTTGGAAGCAGCCCACATCTGATGAAGTAGGAGAAACGAAAACATACTGTGTATTTGGAGGCGTTTATGTGAACTGTTTGTGGCTTGTGGATTAAACTTCTCTTTCCTGTGACAGCTTCGGTTCTATGCTTTATTGTTTTACCTTCTGGGTCATCATACTGTCTAATTTCAAGGTTGTTTATCGTGTTGGTGACCAGGTTACCTTATTTATTTACATCTGAATATCCGCAGTCTTAACAATAAAGTAGCCCATCTCCATGCCCTTTTAGATATTCACTCCTTTGATATCCTTTGCCTGACAGAAACTTGGTTGAAACCAGGGACCAAAGACAATGAAATTATCCCCCAATGATATAATATAGTTAGACAAGACCAGATAAAATGTAAGGGAGGGGGTGTAGCAGTTCTATTCAAAGATAGATTTCACATCTCCACACTACCATGTAACCCTCCTCAGGATAGTAATGCAGAAGTCCTGGTCACCAAACTCCAAATCAACCCAAACAAAGCTTTATACATCATCTGTATCTACCTACCACCCGGTAATAACATCAGCACAATAGAAGCTATATTAAACTGGGTATCCTCAACTTACCCCCAAGAAACAGTAATACTAGGTGATTCTAATACTATCTGGAAAAGTGCCAATGCAGATAACCCCACCTCTCACATGAACCTCCATAGCTTTAGTCAAACTATCACCTCCACAACCAGAATTAACTAACCAAACAAAAAAGAGAGTACCTTAGACTGGATACTTATATATAGACACGAGCAAGCTTATAAGGTAGGCACTCTCCCAGATGATTTAAGTGATCATACTTTGACCTACATCATAAGACAAAAACATGATCTGCCTAAACCCTCCACTTTTAGGATTACACAGTCCAATAAACACTTTAGCTCAGAATCATTCCAAAATGAACTTAGTGCCTGTAACTGGAACCCTTTAAAAACTCTACCACTTGAAGAGGCAATAAAATATCTAAACTCTACTTTTTTATCCATCCTTGATAAACATGCACCTAAACGGTCTATCCAAATGAAATCCAAACCAGCCCCCTGGCTTTCTAAAGAAACCAGACAGAACATTTTACTGAGGAACAAATCTTGGGCTAAGTGGAGGGCTAACAAAAATATCTCTGATCAACAAAACTTTAGGCAACTGAGAAATAGTACAAAAAAGGCAATACTTATGGATAAAAAGAACTATTACTGTAAGCTACAGAAAACTCATCAGAACAATCCCCAAAAATTTTGGTCCAATATAAACAAATTCCTTTCCCCAGGACACTCTCACACACCTACCCCTCTTGAGGCTGATCCTAATACCCCCCTGCAAAGTGCCAATATCTTTAATACTTTCTTCACAGAGACCATTCAATCACTAGCCAGTCAACTAATCCCAGACAACTCAAGCCTTCTCACCACTGTATCAGCTTCTCCACCAACATTTAAACTGCAACCCATCTCTACTACTCTCATCTGTAAACTCATCCAAAAACTTAAGCCTTGTACTCCTTCTGCTGACCAAATACCATCAGAATACTTACAAAAAGCAGCCAAGGTAATTGCATACCCTGTATCCATCCTCATTAACAGAACCATTAAGGAAGGAACCATTCCAGATATTTGGAAAATCTCCCATATTATTCCCCTTCATAAAGGTGGCAATTCAAATGATTACTCTAACTACAGGCCAATAGATCTATTATCTCCTTTAGCTAAAATAATGGAAAAATGCATTCACCGACAACTACTGCATCATTTATCTCAACATAACATTATAGCAAACTGCCAACATGGCTTTAGGCCATCACACAGTACCACAACTGCCCTATTATCTTTTATAGATACCATCAATAGAAACCACAATAACAATAACCTCTCATCTGCTCTCTTTATTGACCTCTCAAAAGCTTTTGACATGGTCAACCATGCCCTTCTCATCAACATTCTAGAATCCCTTTCCTTTGACTGTCAGACTATAAAATGGTTCAGGTCCTACCTTAGCAATAGGCAACAAGCAGTTCTCTGGCAAAACAACATATCATCCCTTCAGCCAGTTACCCTCGGAGTCCCTCAAGGCTCTATTCAAGGACCACTTCTCTTTTCACTATTTATCAATGACCTCCACATAGCAATCCCTCAAGCCACCTGCATACAATACGCAGATGATTCTACGCTAGTATGCACAGCAAACTCCCCTTCAGAACTACATTCTCTAACCCAGAATGTATTTCACGTAGTAGAAACAGGGTTTACAAATAGATGCCTCCTTCTCAATGCTAAAAACTAAGCTCCTTCTCTTTACACCCACCAACAAATCCTCGCCCATAGATTTCTCAGTTTTTTCCAATAATGGCACTATTATACTTCCTGACACAACCACTAAACTGTTAGGAATAACTATTGACAATAACCTTACTTTTGACAGACACTATCAAAACTGTCAACAGAAAAATAGGCTCCTTATATAGGATCAAACCTTTCCTAACTCCTACAGCTAGAACCACAATTGCTCACTCCCACTTAATCTCAACGCTTCTGTACACCTCACCCATATATATTAACCTAAAGAAAAATAATCTTACCAAGCTAGCAAATTCCTATAATAACATCACCAGATTTGCCACTGGCAATCCCTTTAGAACCCACCACTGTCTGAATCTAAGGCAACTAGGCTGGCTTGAACTTCAAAACCAACTGATAGTATCCCAACTCATCATTGCCCACAAGATCTTCTACTAACCCAACAGCACTCCTATACTTTCCAATCTCATCCTCCCTTACAAAAATCTGAATTCCCTGCGCTCTTCTAAGAAACTGCTTGCTTGCATATGCAAGTCTAACAACCTGGCTGGACACTCTCTTTTTTTCTAACACAGTCGGAAAAAACTAGAACCTCCTGCCCGATGAACTAACATTACTTTCTTCCTTGCCTCTCTTTAAACATAACCTCAAAAAACACCTCAAAACACACTGGTTATGCCCCTGCAGCAACCCTGACTAATCATTTGCTTTTTACTAATTATAGCTCCTTTTACTTCTTATTCCTCCTATTCTTACTTAAATTACTAACACTCGTAATGGATTGTTACATGCTAATTACTTAAATTACTAACACTCGTCATGGATTGTTACATGCTAATTACTTAAATTACTAACACTCGTAATGGATTGTTACATGCTAATTACTTAAATTACTAACACTCGTCATGGATTGTTGCATGCTAATTACTTAAATTACTAACACTCGTAATGGATTGTTACATGCTAATTACTTAAATTACTAACACTCGTAATGGATTGTTACATGCTAATTACTTAAATTACTAACACTCGTAATGGATTGTTACATGCTAATTACTTAAATTACTAACACTCGTAATGGATTGTTACATGCTAATTCCTTAAATTACTAACACTCGTAATGGATTGTTACATGCTAATTCCTTAAATTACTAACACTCGTAATGGATTGTTACATGCTAATTCCTTGTAAGATAGACTAACTGATGCTCCTAAATTAATATACTGATAAACTCTCTCTAGTATAAGTATTAAACTTATTAGAGTAATTTCCTACTCTATATTATTATTACTTGTACAGCATACTTTTTATTTCTAGGGAGTATTTCTTGTTGTACTTTTATTATAATCCTTTCTGTTAATTTTTAATTTTTAAGTTCTATAATTGCCAGAGCTTTTCTCCCCGGGCCTCTACTGAAAATGGAAATATATCCAGTTAGACTAGCCCGGTTAACAAATGTAAAATAAAATAAATAAAAAATCTAATTTTTTTTTTTTTTTTTTTTTTTTTTTACTTTCCACACAGTCAGACATCAGTGGTGTATACAGAAAATGGATGTCTTTATAGGGAAGAAGTGGTAAGACCTACTGAATCTGAAAATACATGGCCATTAATTGAAAACTATCAAATAAAAATATGTCTTTCAGGGTCAGTGAATATGTCTAAGAGCAGGAAATTAAAATATCGTATAGTAATTAGTATTATTTTTTGTTTTGTTTTCTTCAGTGATTCATTAGAAGTCTATAGAATGTGGGTTTCACTTTTGGGAGATATGTGATGTATGAAAACAAACAGTAGTTACAGGATCACTCCTAACTATTGATATTATTTTTTGGGATGGTAGTATCTGTTAAAGAGCAATATGACCATTACTTTTCTGTGATTCATTCAAAGTGAGAGGTACTGTGACTTCTCAGCAGGGACTTGTGTTATCATAGTCTAGTACTATGCATGATTTCCACCTTGGGAGTATTTCACCTCAGCACAAAATGTTGGGGGGGGTGATGTATGAAAGCAAATAGCAGTTTCAGGATCTGTTCTGATTGATCATTGTAATGGTTGTTGGGGAACGGGATTTCTCAAAATGCTATATGACTAATATATTTATGTGGTTCCTAATCAGTCAGAGATAGTGCATCCTCTGAAAGGTGGCACAGTCCACTGGGACAGCATGAATATGTTTTGCACTAAAGTACCGTTTTACAATTCCCATTTTTATTTTATTGTGACTGTTTATGGTGATCTGACATATGGTTTCTCATATACATCTAGTAAAGCCAGCATTTCAGAGGCCTTTTGTTGCCACAGTCTGGGACAATGTTTTGTTTTCAACTGAAGGCTGTTTGACCTCTACATAAACAGGTAAGTAAAACTGAAGTCCTGAATGTATGTGTACTAAGTTTCAACATCTTAGAATTGAAAATATTAAAAGTTTCCCAGAAAAAAAATGAATGTTTGGGTTCTAACATGATGTGGCTACAATATCATGCTTTCTTACATGTGAAACTGTGACAAATTCATAGGCATGCTGCTTGGGTTACAATTGCAGTCCTAGTTATGTTTTGTGGTCAAATACCATGTTACTACCTTTTATTCCTCAATAATAAATGGTTTTGCCCATCTACAACTCCTGACTAAATACTATACTCACAGTCTTTAGCTAACCAAACTACTTCCATACTATACCTATATATCATCTTATAAATTTACTTATTATACTTCTTACTCACACCCCCTACCCCTTCTTCCTATCCTTCTTTCTCGTACCCCCCTCTCTGCGTCTAATACCATGTCTCCACTCCTCATCTTTCTCCTCTTTTCCAATGTTCTATTAGCTGTTTTGTAAATAAGCCCTGCTGTTTTAACCTATAGGTAATATGACTGTAAATGTACTACTCATTTTAAACATATCTGCCACTAAATGTAATATTGTCAGATTGTTCAACCACTGCATATCATATGCCATACTACACTAATGTACATCAGTGCCTCTATTGTCTTGTGCTGTATTGTATCTGTGGAAGGATATACAAACCAATGTAATGTCTGATATGCAGTAACCGTTATGTAATGTTATGAAATGTCTATGGAGCTTTTACTCTGTAATTTTGTCTAATGTCTGTGGAGCTTTTCTCCAGGGCCTCCACTGAAAATGGGCTACATCCCATTCAGACTTTACCAGTAAAAGAATGTTAAATAAATAAAATTAAAATAAATAATAATCTCAAAGGCTGACAGGTATGGAGCCTTTGGCTTGAGTTCATGTACATTTACCTGAAATAAGAACAAGAAAATTACTATTTTCTAGAGTAAATTAATGTTTTCTGTAATTTTTGTGTTATATTAAATTGCACATTATACATGCTTTGACAGGAATGTGCAGATTTCAAATTCTGTTGTCTGCTTCTCTTGTGGTAGTATATGCCAACATATAAATAAATAAATACTTGCCTTGTTTTGCATTGTTAAGTGCCCCTGTTGCCCCTCCCCAGCCTTCAACAGAGTCTGGCACTTCTGGGAAGTAGACATATGGAATCTGCCTCTATAGGAGATGATCAGGGCTAATATTGTGGTATTCTTTGAGAAGGACTGAGATAGAGAAGGACAGAAGAGGTGGTAGAAAAGAAGAAAACTCACTCTAAGATGCCTGTTCCTTGGTGGTGTATTTTAGGCACCATAAAGAACTGTAAAGACCAATGATTGCTTGATTGATTGGTTTAAAGTTTGTTAACCAGGATGGATGGCTGGCACAAGACACATTTCAGCCTCTATCTAATGAGAAATTACAATGATACAACAAGTATAGTAAACACCAACACCTCTAATAGTGACAGCAATGTTGAATGTACAACTCGTGACTCAAAAAGTACATAAAGTCATACAACAGGAGGCGCTAAAAGCAATAAGTAGAACATTACATGAAGTAACTAAAACATGCAGTTTAGAAAGCTATGTTGACACCAATTGACTGTTAGGAGTTTGGTTAACATTTAATGTTGTCCTTGCATGAAATATGTACATTATGTCTGAACTGAGACCTTAACTGGCCTTGTTCACAAACAGACATCAGTCATAATTTTTTATAAGTATAATGTTATTCCTAGTTATTATCAGTTACTGCAAAAACAAAAGCAGACAGATAATAAGGAAACATAACAACAGACTCCACCAGACCTACCTGCCCTTCCACCTAGGGGCCACTACTCTTCAGCAGACAAGCTCCACTGGTTTTGCATCAATGAATTGACCGGGCCAACATGTCATGATCTATTCTTATTTATAAACTCCTAGTTCAAAAACTCCTGACCCTCACTAAACCATAATCTACTGTTAAGAAATTTGAAGAGATTTGTTAGCTAGCCATTGCTCAATTAATGTGGTTTATATAATACCCTTTCTCCCAAACTACATCCAAAGATACTTGACTAGAGCTGTTACTGTGTATACAGAATTATGTTGTTTTGGAGTGAAAACAGAGAGTAAATTTCCTTCTAGAATTCTTGAAGTCACAATCTCAGGCTTATGGTTGTGATTAGCATAACGTCTAACTCATTGACGCCATCCATTGTTTCTGCTTTTGTGTACGTACATTCCTACACCTTTCTAAGTTCTGGTTGCACACAAGTGGAATTATCCTTCTGTTTTGAAATATTGACTCTCCATAAAGTGTGGCTATACACATTTGGGAAGACTTCTCTGTTATGACCACAGCCAGGTAATCCTGGGTGTTTAACTAATTTAGTGTATACTGCCCCTGTCTTGTATTGTTCATGTATACCTATTTATTTGTTTTTTTTCTTTCTTTATCATTTCATAAGTGGGTAAGTTGACTGGTCCAGGGACCTTTTACTGCCACGACATGGGCTACCAGATCAAGGCAAATATGATATATGCAGACTGTATATGGACAATTTAATGCAGCTAATCAAACAACATGATTTTTGGGTAGTTGGAGGAAACTGGAGTACCCAGACAAAACCCACACAGACACATGGAGAATATGTAGTTTCTACATAGACAATGACCAGAGTTCAGGATTGGTACAGACAGTTTATTTTTGAGCTTCCTGCTATACTTTTATTGTACTCTCAGCAGCTTGAATACCAGGCATTTATTATGACATTAAATGTATCTAAGAGATGTACTTACGACTTCTTAGTGAACTAGTATAAGATATGGACAAAATGTACCTGCACTAAGATTTTTTTACCTTTTTTTATACCTGTGCATTGCTTATGGTTGGTCTTGTGTAACTGAGTTATGACCATTCCTCTCAACTTCTTTGCTCAAGAATTCTGGACAAAGAAAAATAATTGTTTGGTGGGATGAGCAAAAGCATCAAATTAAGGACATTTTTTAATATTAATCTAACTCACTAATAAAACAATTAATAAAACAAATTTTGCATTAATGTGCATTTTCTGAACAATAAGAGGTATGAAACTCTAATGTGCTGATTTGGCAGAAAAACAAGCATTTTGTGAGGTACGGTGCAAAAATGTGAGGCAAAATCAGAGACAGTTGAGATATGGTTATGGCACTTGCCTCTTAGTCCAGGTTGTCGCTGAAGAAGGGTCCTTGTAATCAGATTGCTTAGCCAGTCAACAGATAAATAAATGTCATCTTCTTCATAATCCCACATTCTGTTGATTCTGTCTACAGCTACAAATGGGAGTTTGGTAGTTTTCAGATTATCTGCCATGGCTATTACACAAGCCATTTCCTGTTGGTTACCACTGGCATCTCCCCATTAAGTAATTCTCTTCCTGGCTAGAAAATTAAATGCAAGAAAAATGTTCTAAGTCCTGCCTCACTTGTTTTTGGCTTTGTTTATGTAGTAGGCACACATACAAACCTTAGTATCATACTCAGACAGGACATTATCACCCGAACAGAGTTCTTTACACTTAGGATTATTATCAGATCTGAAATCATAACCAAGTTTTTACATGTTCAGAGGATGGATTAAGGGAATTGACTGTGACTTTCTGAATCAATTCAGCCCTCTACCCTGGAAAACAAATACAAATAAAATAAAATAAATAAATACATTTTCAGAAATTATGAATGGTTAGGATCAAAGATCTGATCATATTTTTTTGTTTTGCTAATGAAGTTTTTGCTTCCTCAATATATTACTAGTTTAAAGGAAAGAAAGTGTGTCAGACAAGTATCTAACAGCTTCTAAAGCTGTCGGCTAATCCATGGCTCTCAAATAGTTTCCATAAGAATCAAGGAAAGAGACCACAAATCAGGCACTCTTTTTAAGTATTGTTATTCATCACTTAGAGCACTGACAACATAACAGAATTTACCATAACATACATCTTCTGTAGAGTAAGAAGTTTGAGTAAGAAGTTTTTACTTGCATTTTCCAGCATAATTTGCTTCCTGTAATCATCACTATTATATCATAAATTCACAAAGCAAACAAAAAAGTTAAGGTAATAATGGGAGTACATGTCAAAATTAGGAACAGTTGAGAGGAAACATTTTGAGGTGCACTTCACTTCTGGCTACCATTTGTGTCACAGAGCTTAGCTAGTCCCCAGTGCCGTACTGGAGTGATTGTCATCTGTGTGACAGTATGAAGTTCATTTATGGTTCACACAGAAGAACCTCATTGTAAAAAGCATGTTATACCTAGGTTTGTGCATGTGAACCTCACTGTACCAAACTTATTTTTCTATCAGTTTTGAAGTGTAATCAGCATGTTCCATGTATTACAAAGGCATTAAACACAGGCATAGGTGTGATCTCTAATGCAAAAGGCTAGTTGCTCTGTTTCGTCAAATTGCACTCAATTTGTCCTAACTCTTCTGCACTCATTACTGAGATGGTTCCATATTTAACTGCTTAATTAATTTATTTGCATCTATTTATTAATTCAATAATTAGGTAAGTTAACTCGTTAGTACAGATGCTTTCCCTTAATTAAGATATCAGATTTATTCACAGCTCCTAAAAGCAGTAATAGTCCAGTCAAGCCTTTTGGGGAACTGGGGAATTCAAAATTTTGTGGTCAAATGTAAGGCAGTGCCATATTTTTTTTCAAGTAATAAACTCATTATATTTAACTAAAAATAATATTTATATTCTTTCATTCCCTGACCAGGTAGGATTACCAGCATTAATAAACTTAGAAAACCCTAGTGTATTCCAAAATGTGACCATATATGTGTAAGTATATGGGAGGGCATTTGTCCCACTTGTGCCCTTTTTGGCGATATTGAAGTGTATTAACCCACCAGATGTGCAGTAGCAAGCCCCTCCCAAATCCCGCCTGTGACTATTTTGACTGAACCAACCACCGTTTCATTGAAAGATGCCACCAAAACACAAGGTAAGTTAGACTGATAAAAAGATTAGCAGATTATACAGAAAATACCGAAAACAGTATACGTATATACGTATAACATAAAAACGCAGATGCGATTGATGTGAAATCAGATAATTTCTTTATTTCGCAAAGTTAATCGGGCCAAAAGTACAAAGGCAAGTACTGTTTGTACAATTAGATTTATAAACAGAAAACAGTTATACACTTAGCATGTGCTTATTTTTTTATTTCGTGAACTTAATCGGGCCAAAAAAGGCAAAAAAAACAGACATCCACAACCTCTAACACCACATCAGGAAGCATAACTTATGAAGCGACTCATAATTAAGTACACACTCAAGGCAGTTCATTTTCCTTTTCAGAGCATTCATCCAGATCCAGTGCTTGAGCTTCTTGGTACGCTTTCATATGAGAAAAAAGGTTCAGAAGCAAAGTGTCAAAGTTATGTCCATACTTCAATCACCACATATACTCGTCTAGATAACTGGTAAACCTGCATGTTAAGGATGTGCCAAAGCTAACATTTTCAGATATTAACAGTGTAAGTTATGTGATGACTCGATACAACAACCATGGGGTAGGCTCATACTTAACATAATGGCATAATGACTAGATGCAACATCTTTATGTTGTGCCTGTTAAACATTATATTTTACATTATATAAACATTATATGTTGCTCGCGCAATACCTTTGTCTAGTGTTTATGCTATATGACACAGATATCGTTGCATTTGCATTATGTGTCAATCACAGCACATTGCTGTTGTTAATCCCCGCCCTCCAGCATGTCAGTCATGGCAGGCAGGCCCATTTCTGCATGAACTCAGTGGTGGGTTAATACACTTCAATTTCGCCCCATTCTTAATCCAACTTTGAGAATAGTGCTTAGTTGTTCTAACTCAAGTAAAGCAGAGACATGTCTTATAAAAATATTTGCACAGATCCCTGTTCCCTCGGATATATATCTTATATATTTTTAGGTGATAGTGTAATGCTAAAGTGGATGAACAGATGTGTATAAGATTGTTTCTACAGCAATGTGATGTGGCTAAAGGCAGCAAACATGAGACATATTTGTTCTGTGGGTGTTTGTACTGTTTTGAATCTGTTTTTACCATTTCTATTTTAGTTTAAAAAGTAATGACTGTCTTTCTTTACAACAGTTTGTGCTTATCTCTGCAGTGATATAAACCTGATTCATAGTACTTTTCTGAAACCTGTTTAAAAAATAACTAGGATATGCAGTGCCTTTTATCTATCTTATGTGTCCTGCAATCCAGACATGGCAGTATTGTGCAGTCCTTTATGAAAGTGAGTTGAATACCTGGAAATGATGACTGTGTTATTCTCACCACATTTGACAAGGCAGTAAATATTCCTTGGATGTCAAGGATGACCTGGAGAGAAGGGACACAAATCCATTGTATAGTCCCCGCCCCCTTAAGAAGGTCAGAAAGCTTTACCATTATGCACTGACAATAGTAGCTGCATAAAGCAGGACATTTGAAATGAAACACCAAAGAGTGGAATGCCATCTAAAATATGCAAACTAGATTCGTAACTGTGGACAGCCACATCTCAGTATGCAGACACTCAGAAGGATTAGTTGAAATTCACTGTAAAAATTAGCTATAGCAGAGTGACAGAGCATGCTCTTACAGATTCAACACTACTACTACATACGTTTTTTTAATCTGATTTCTGACCTTCTGGAAATAATGTGTGGTCTCAAGGACACACATACAAATCAGTGAAAATAAGTCAGATTGAAGAAATATAATGTTGTTTTTGGGGTGTAGACAAGTACTCACACTGGTGTTTCAAATCTCAAAATAACAAGCTAAAAAAATCTAAAGACCCAAGATTGAAACTTACCTACCATGCTTCTTTATCAATTAATTTAACTGCCCTGTGCTTCTACAGTACATTTTTAAACGAGAATCAGAATAAATTTCATGATAAAACTCACTACAGTGTATATACAACTGAGGGAGAGTGAAACCATGAAACAGACAAAAAGAATGAAAGAAAGAAGTAGGAAAAGAGAGGAAAATAGAGCTTTGTAGCCAAGACAGTCTAGTGCTGAGAATGAGTGACCTGTTGCTGGAGCTCTGTGTTGCAAACATGCAAGAGAATATGTTGGGTGTACAGCATTATATGTTTTCTCAACATCTCTCCCCGCCCCTCCCCCATGGCAAGATACAAATTAACTGTGTAAAACGCGTTTCTAAGAAAAGCACTACTAAAGACCTGATCATTCCCAAACTCACATACCTCTACAGCATGCCTGTGCAAGCACCAGAGCTAACTGTGAGCTATAAATCTATAATGGGCATCTGTGATGCACTGCATATGAATACATGCAAGTAATCAAAAGCTGTTTCCAAAATTCAAATGACACGTCTTTAGGCATGGTAGCTAATGCTTTTGCAAGGTTGTGATTTTTTTTTTTCATTATACCTTCACTCTCCCATTTATATATCGCTATGAATAAGCATGCAGAATCTGAGTCCAAACACACAGCAAGCATGCCACCCAGTGGTAACGCATGTCTATTGAATGAAATCTGGAACTTGAGAAACTGCCTGAGCCAAGTGATTACTCAAAGCTACTTGTAATCAAGCAGGCTAAAAATGTTAACAAATTTGTGAAATTTTGACTTTCACAGACATAGAAATGAATATAAAAGCTCTACACTAATGTTATGCATATCAGACAATTCTGACATAAACTGATAAACATTTGCTAAATAGTACAATAATATCCTTGAAAGCAAAACTTATGTGCACCAGTGTTTGTTTTCATACAGTAAATACTAGTGAAGTTGCTTGACACCAACATTATTTAAAAAAACTATATAAACAGTATTTGCCAGATGAGTAAAAAGCTGTTGATTGAGGGTCAATAACTATAACTGATAAATGTTTACACATGAAATGTTTGCTTAATATTGGTGTAACTGTTATCTCATTTTATTTCATTTTATTTTACACACATTTAAGTTTGATAAATAGAAAGGTTATTAAGACAACATCAATCCATTTACAGGTAATCCAAAGATACAACTGAAACACAGAAACAATGCAAATACCATACCTCTCAAATGTGTCTGACTTTGCAGACCATCCCTAATTTTACCTCATATTTTGTCTTGCTCCTTGCAAAATGTTTATTTTCTGGGAAATCACTAAGTATTACAATCATCTAATAATGCCGGACAAGTTTTGTACTTCTTATTTTTCAGAAAACAGATGTTGATGTAAAGTCTGTCACTCTATTAACTTTTCATGTGAAATGGAGCAATATTTAAAAATTGTCCCCTATTCTGGGACTTTGACTTCCCATTATTTTTGGCTCTATTCCTAACTTTTGAGTAAAAAAAAAATAAAATATTTAAAAAGTGTTAGCACAATAAAGCAGATTTTAAATTAAAAAAACAGAAGCAGCAAAACAAACTAAATAAATAAAAATGTCACAGGCACAAATCACTCAGGTGATGATAAACCAAAGGTATATGATAAAAATCCAAAAGAAAAACAAATAAAATGTGAGCGCTTTCGTGAAACAAGTGTTAACTTCATCAGACACCATTAAAATGTAGGACAGGCTGTTAACTAATTTTGTAATCCAAGCTGGTAGTTACAAACAACAGTCTGCTTTTCATTCTCCAACTTTTCTCCAATGTATTATTTGATTACAGTAGGACAGTCCCTGTTGTCATATTTGTCTTTATTGCACTGATAATCCCCCAGAAGATTACTACAACACTATAATAAAGTACAATGTAAGACCATCTATTTTTTATGGCTTTATGTTTCATCTTCATCAGGGCATACCTCCCTCCCTCCCCTGTTAAGCTAAAGTGGTCTTCATCGGATACTATCTCCAGTATGCCCCTACTCTGCATTATAAGTAACATCCTGTGCAGCCTATCCATGAGAATGGTTATTGAGACGCGTCCAATATACAACTCCCTCACAGAAGCAATGTTTTACTATGGAATAGCAAAACTGGATATGGAATATGGAACTGTCTTCTACCTTAATTTGCTGTTCTGTCTGCTTTTAAGTGTTCAAGTGCTCTAATCTGATTTTTCATAAACTTGTGTTTGTCATTTTTAACTTATCTGCAGTTATTTAAACTGTATTTGCCTTAATATTGCTACACACTCAAGTGTGCTAGCTTGTACTGCTTTAAAGTGTTTTTGCTACTGTCATTAGCTCATTCTTTCTAATACAGAGAGAACTTTCTGAGAAAGCCAACCCACTTAACTAAAAAAAAAAATGTATATATATATATATATATATATATATATATTTTTTTTTTTTTATATATATATATAAATTCCAAGCTTGTTTTCTGCCTTTCCTCTAAGTAGTCTAATCCAGATACAGATTTGCTGTATCCAGGACTGTTTGTAAGCTTCTGTGCCCCAAGCCTTTCTGTGTTGGAGGGAAGCCTTCTAGCTTATCAGTGGGAGTGGTAAGCACTAGGTAGCCTATCTACCACAAGAGTGGTTTCGGGCCTAATAAATTGTAGTTTATTGGCCATTTGGGCAGTTTTTCCATCTCTTTCAACTTTCTGGTTTAAAAGCCTGCATTTGCGCTTGCTTCCCACCTTCCTTGTAACTAGTTTAGCCCAGATACAGATTTGCTGTATCCAGGACCGTTTGTAAGCTTCTGTGCCCCCAAGCCTTTCTGTGTTGGAGGGAAGCCTTCTAGCTTATCAGTGGGAGTGGTAAGCACTAGGTAGCCTATCTACAACAAGATCCAGATACAGATTCTTAGTTTTAGCACTTGAATTTGCTTATTCGTGCTCAGCACTTGTTCAGAACTTGTTGTAAGCACTAAATAAACTACAAATTACTACAGCACTCACCCTTCCTCATTACCTAGAGGAAAACAGTTTTGGCACTTACTTTCCTCACTTGCTTAGAGAAAAACAGCTCTTGTACTCACTTTCCTCACTTGTCTAGAGGAAAATATTTTTTTATTCAGGCATGTCCAAGGGTCAGCTCCCAGTGTTCTCTCCTGTCTATCTGATGAATCTAGGCATCTTGGGGCAATGTAGAAATTGCTTCATGTACACAGACAACCTTCTCCTCCTACCACCCAAAACAACAACATGTGAGAGATGCACTTATCTAACCAAACTGGAGGTAAAGCTCTCTCCAATCAAGACTGAACTTGATAGTCAAGAGGAGAAGGTAAACACTTGCACCACACCACACTCATTACATAGTCCCACTAAACCTACACCACCAAAATCCACACATAGAAACACAAAAACATTCACGGAGGCTTTCAATAATAATCTGCTCAAGCAACAGAGACCTCCAAAGCAGAAACGCAAGCAACCTCCCACCACCAATACAACCCAAATGACACATAGCCCACAGACTCAGTGTGCAACTCAACCACAGTCCATAAGGCAAAACAACGTACCCAACACACTAGTCATAGGTGACTCTATAGTCAGGCACACTGATGTCCTACTCACCAGGCTAAACAAGGAGAAGGTCACTGTCAGCTGCATGTTGGGTGCCAGGATCCGCCACATAACCCACACACTCAGGTCACTCCACAGCAAGTACAAATATGACTCTGTGATTGCCCATGTTGGTGTGAATGACCTAAGATGTACCTCCCTGGGCTACATGAAAAGAGACATGGAAGAACTCTCCGATCTTTTAGCCCAGGCAGGTATGACCCTAGCCCTGAGCAGCATCCTGCCATTGCCCAGAATGATACCGCAGTACAAAGACAAAATTATTGACTTCAACAATTGGCTAAGCTTCTGGTGTCATTCTAAGGGGATCCAGTATCTGTCTGCCTGGGACGATATGGTTGACAGACCATGATGCTTTGCCAGAGATGGCCTGCACCTGTCACCCCTGGGATTCCGGATACTGGCAAAGGCTCTTGCCGCCCCTATAGTGCCTTTTTTAGGCAAGATTCAAATGACAAATTAACCACCATAACAGGAACAGGCAAGCAAAAACTGAGGGTAATGCTACTCAATGCGAGAAGTCTAACTCTAAAAATGCATTCACTCGAGGCACTCCTTAAAATGGAGAACATCGATGTCTGTGCAGTGACTGAGACCTGGTTCAAGGCTCCAGAGAGCACCCCTGCATTACCAGGCTATAACTCATACCACACTTTTCGGCCATCTAACCTGGACCGGAACACCAAAGGCAGAGGTGTGTCCATATTCATTAAGGATATCCACACCTCAGGATAGTTGCTGAGCATAATGCAGCCAAGGTTATCCAAGTGCAACTAACTCTGGGCAAAACTGCAATCCAAATTGTAGTTTGCTACAGATCCCCCACCATGCCCCAGGATTCCCACTCCTCTTTTCTTGATATACTGGAAAATATAAGGGTTCAACCAAACACCCTAATATTGGGCGATTTCAACTACCCCACCATTAACTGAGAAAACTACTCATGTACCAACACCTTCACTCAGCGCTTTCTGGAATTCATAAATTCTAATGCCCTGGATCAACTTATCCACACCTCCACCAGGGGCAACAATATCCTAGACCTAGTCATTAGCAGCATGAGTGACCGGTGTTCCACACCTGAAGTCAGGTCCTCTTTGGTCACATCCGACCATAAGCTAATCACCCTAGATATCCACTTCCTGCCCCCACCCCCCATTAAGGAAACCACGGTAAAAACATTCTCCAAAGCCAACTTCATGCTTCTTAAGACAGAAGTGGTGAACTTCATGACACCCATGCAGATGGACAATACAGTTATGACTGCTGAATCCTACACAAATGCACTCTATAAGCACTTACACAAGTGCATGGATCGTGCTATCCCAAACAGAACCAAGACACTATCCACTAAAAAAAGGAAGTCAATCTTGTGGTCCCCTGCCATAAACAAGCTCTACAACAGAAGGAAGAAATTGTTGCAAAAGAGAGTAAAATCCCATGAGTGGAGGAGCTCCCTGGTCAGCCTCAGCAAGAAGCTGAGATCCCCTATAAGATCCTCCAAAGCTAGCTATGAAAACAAGACTGGCACTGATTCTAAGGACAACCACAAAGTATTCTATAGCTATGTCAAGAATCTCAATGGCAACACCGAGATCTGCTCTGAGTTACAGCACAATGGCACAAAAATTACAGAAACAACTGATATTGCCAACATCCTGGCAGATAGGTTCAGTGCTAACTTTACCCCCCTCTCACCCCCTAAAGGGCCCATATCTATACAGGAAGAATGCAGAGTCCCTGTAATCACAACTTCACAGGTAAAAGCAGCACTCTCTAAAGCCAAAAACACAGCATCCATGGGACCGGACAACATCACAGGCTGCGTTTTACATGAACTTCAGAACGGACTGGCTCCCCACCTAAGCACCATGTTCAATCATAGCCTCACATCAGGCTTTGTGCCCACTGAATGGCGCACAGCAACAGTTATCCCACTCCACAAAGGGGGAGTCACCACTAATTCTGGGAGCTATCGCCCTATTAGCCTGATGAGCCTGGTCTGGAAGGCCATAGAATGTATCATCATGGAATTCATAAACAAAGACATTGGTAACCTCCAAACTCTGGACCCCACCCAGTTCAGGTTTGTGAAAGGCAGATCTTGCCTCTTGAATCTGGTAGACTTCTTTGAGGCAGTCACCAAAGCCGTAGACAAGGGTAAGGTGGTTCACACAGCCTATCTTGACCTCAGCAAGGCTTTCAACACCATCCCCCATTCTGGAATTATAGCTAAACTCACTAAACTAGGTATAAATCCCTATGTGACAAGAGGGGTTGCCAACTGGCTTTCTGACAGAACCCACACTGTAAAAGTTGCAGACTCCAAATGTGACTTCAAACCAGTGACAAGTGGAGTACCACAGGGTTCAGTCCTGGGACCTCTTCTGTTTGGTATCTACTTCTCTGAAGTACAGGCTAACACAGAAGGCCTCTGGTTAATGAAGTTTGCAGATGACTGCAAACTAGGACCTATAGTCAAGTCCCCAAATGATGTGGACATCCTACAGAAGGGCCTCACTGAGTCAGATGCCTGGTGTCAAAGCCATGGCCTCAAGCTCAATGCCAAAAAGTGCATTGTTATCCCCTTTGGTAAAAACTCTGTACCCATGAACTACCACATAGGATGGCAGTCTTCTTAACACTGAATGTGTAATATGAGACCTTGGGACCCAGGTGGACAGTAGTCTCTCCTTTGATAATCACATTGCCACAGTAGTCAGGAAATCCTTCTACATGGCACACCTCATCATAAAAGGGTTCTTATCCAGGAAAAAAGAAGTCATTGTTCCCCTCTACTCGACACTCATCAGACCCACTATAGAGTACAACGCCCCTTTTGGAATGTACCTCACAAGACATCTGAAGCAGCTGGAAAGGCCACAGAAGTACCTCACAAAGAGAATTACTGGCCTCAAACAGATGACTTACACTGATCATCTCAAAAAACTCCAGCTTTACTCTGTGGCATATCACCTACTCCTAGGTGATCTCTGCCTAACATATAAAGCTATGTCAAACCCAGAGCTGTTGGACATGCTACACCTAAAAAAAATCCCAATCCCTCCGAGCTACATGCTCTAGGGACCTAAACCTTGTCACCACAATAAACAGGACTTGCTGGAGGGATAGATTCCTGTCCCAGAGACTTCCCACACTCTGGAACAAGTTACCCATCAATGTCAAGCAAAGTTCCATTAACACTCTTCAAGAAAAATCTTGATGAGTGGATGGGAAATAGGAAATACACCCCGGGGATCACTTCTGTGGCTCTGCTTGACAGAGGCACAGGAAATTAACTTTCTTGGGTTGGCGTAAGCCAGGGAACCTTGTTGGCTAGGCTTACTTAGGCCCTTGGGCCGATAGCCTAGTACCTACATATGAACCTATGAACCTATGAATACTTTATTATTTCTCTAAAATATATACCTGCTGGGAGTGGGAGTTTTAGTAATTATTCTCTTGTCATTTGGAGTGAACTCTCTGTCTGTTAAAATTTGCTCCCACTCCAAAACTATCTAAAACAGTACTTTTAATATAGACATATGATTAGGAACATACTTTGTAAATGACCAACCAATAAGACATTTTCAAAAAAAAAAATCTCTTGAACTTCAGGAGCCTGTTTTTTTCTTGAAGATAAAAAAAAGTTGTTATGACTATAACTGCTACTTCCAGGTAAACAGCTCTCATATAGTCAGAAAGCTTGAGCAGTTTTTGTCTGTAACTTTACTTAATCATTAGCCCATTATGAGTTATCACTCGGACTATTAAGTGAGATTTATTCTCTTTCTCCTCATTTCTCCTTCAAACTAGGGGGTCAAATGTGGACCCTTTATGTATAAGGCTTGCACCAGCTTTGGGTGAGTTTTTTGTTTGAATGAAACACTCAGCCATTCTGTTTGGGCTTTGGAATCTCTTATTTACCTACATTATTTTGTTTCCCTATAGCTTCCATCCACTTAATCTCCATTCTCTGTTTATAGCCTATAGTTCACAGCCTCTCTCCATTTTGGGTTGACGTTTGTGCTGTTTATGCCCCTGCCAAGTAAAATAGGAATACTTTTATTTAACAGCAACACAATTAAATTTTATACCCAACTATATAAAATTCATAATAACAGGCTATCTTAATATGAAAGTGTATTGAAAAAAGTATAAATTGCTAATTACATTCACTTATAAATATTCTAATTTCTCACTTTCCACTTACAACAATGTTTTCATCTTTGCATTCCAGAAAGGCTGTATGTATTTCTATTTATTTAATGAATGTGTGTTCAATTCCAACTTCAGTTACTCTCTTCATTCTGAATATCACAGGGTATTCATTTGCTGTTATATCTCAATGTATAGATCTCCCTGTCATTACCCTGCTCCCTTGCTCAGCTATTTCATCCGACATCTTGCTCTTGTAACTGAGTCACTTTATTTTGGAGTCTCTATAGTTGTTTCATACTTTGTAAATACATCTTATATCCCCCTCTTCTTATTTCCTTAACTTTCTTCTGAGTTTCTACTCTTAGAGTTTTTTTTGTATCCCACCTTTCTATGCCCCACCCCCATCATTTTATTTACTTACTTTGTTAACTGGTTTAGTGGGATAGTTTACTGACCACTTTGGCCATGACCTGGACCAGTGTGGCAGTCACAGGTTTCAACAGGGAATTTCATTTACTAGAAAAACATACCTGTGAACCTACAAATCTGTAATGACAGAGCATATACAAGTAAACATAATACCCACCAATGAATTCAGAAATAACTGAGGAAACAACAACTAATTATGTTCAGAGATTAGCAGCAGTAGCATCTTATGATGGTAAGGAAAATTAAATTGATACAATTTAGAAATACATGAGATGTCAAGTGTGCCACATCATAAGGTTTGCTATATGTTATTGCTTCTTGATGTCAGGTTTTTAGCCAGTGCGAAAACAACAGCACTTCTATTCACTGCTAGGAAAAATAGTTAGCTGCCCTTTAAATGTGATTTATTTCTGGATATGTCTAATATTTTGAGGTAAGGAGTTCCAATCTTTTGGTCATAGATTTTTCACCTGTTGCATTGGAGAAGCATGACTTTGACAGTTATATTGTATTGTCGGGTCTATAACATTGTTAAACTTACTATTTGTCGAATACCTCTTCTTTGAACTCATTTTGTCGAAACCCCCTTTTGTTGAATGATCATTTTAACAAATATTTTCCCAGGGAAAAGAACCAGTAGTCCAACTACTGATAGTCATAAAAAACATGAAATTTAAAACCCACTCAGGTGGGGAACGTTGCCTCCCACACCCCCACTAAATAAATATAGCAACTCTGAGATTGCACTACAGTGGGGAAAAGGGCAAATTCCCAATCATTGGCCACTGAGTTTTTTCCCTTGGAAAATATTCGCTAAAATGATCGTTCAACAAAAAGTGGTTTCGACAAAGTGAGTTCAATGAAGAGGTATTCCACAAATAGCAAGTTCAACAATATGATATAGACCAGTATTGTCAGTAGATGAGCAAAGGGAATAATTGGTGTACTTGTGATGTAGTATGTGTGGACAGTAGGAACAGTTTAGTAATTTGTAAGTGAGCCAGTTAAACATCAGAATGACCCCTGGCAGTTATTGGCAGACAGTTTGCTTTTTATAGTGAGCAACAGTGATGGTCTCTTGACCCCCAAAAAGATACAAATCTGCATATCATTTGATTTGAAGGTTATTGGTATTTTAGGTAAATAAGAGTAAGTAGTAGTCTAGCTTTCGCAACATCATTTGTATTGCCTGGATTCTAGAGGATGCAGGTTTGAATAATTATATGCTAGCCATAACTGTTTAACTGCTGCTGTTGTCATATTTTGTTCATGTGAGGTGAATGTTAGTTGCTGATAAAGTGTTATTCACAAGTGTCTTTGTATTGTACCTATATGTAAAAGTCAAACACATGCGTGTGGGTGGTCAGTAATGCTTAGTGAGGGTCGATTTCCTGTTCTGCAAAAGCAGAGTAACATTCTTTTTGCAGTTAATTGCAAGTTGCATTTCTGCCAACCAGTTCTATAATAAACTGAATTTGTGTTGTAGTTTATTTTTTAATTTGTGACTGTGAGTTGTCAGAATGCAAAACAATATTGTGTGCACAAATTATGCAGTTTAAGCCTAGTAAGTCCAAAACTAGTTTATTAATGAAAATAGGTCCCACGTTTGAGCCCTGTGTTACTTCTGCTGAGAAGGTACCACATTCTGAAGAGTGATGCCCATGCTTAACAGTGAAGGTTCTGTTGCTAAAGGAAGCAAACAACCACTTTAGGGCACTGTTTGCTATAACAAAGTTAATGTTTTCATTAGAAGGTCATGGTTGACATTTGTTTTTCCTTTTTTTTTTGTAAATATTTTTATTCATTTCCAAAAACAAGAAAACATGAATGCAGGTTATTTATGACAGTGAAGTATTTACAAATTATTTAAAAAGGTAGGTTCATAGGTTCATAGGTTCATACTAGGCTATCTGCCCTGGGGCAATTATAAGCCTAGCCCGATTCTGTATGGCTTACACCACCCCTTGATTTGAGTATACTGTGCCCTTTTTAAGGTTTAGTTTACTGTGCCTCTTTCTAATAGTGACACTGGAGTAATCCCTGGGACAAACCTACGATCCCCCATCCACTTATCGAGATTCTTCTTGAAGAGATTCAGTGAGGTGCACTGCCTCACATTAACTGGAATTCTATTCCAGAGCGAAGGGAGCCTCTGGGTTATGAACCTGTCCCTCCAGCAAGTTCTATTTATTTCTGTGCTGAGGTTCAAGTCCCTCGAGCGTGTGGCTCTAAGGGATTTAGATTTACTGAGGTGGAGCATGTCCATTAATTCTGGATTTGACATAGCTTTGTATGTCAGGCATAGATCGCCTCAAAGTAGGCGGTATGCAACTGAGTAGAGCTGGAGTTTTTTTAACTGAGCAGCATATGGCATCTGTTTGAGACCCTTGATCCTCTTGGTGAGATACATTTGGGGTCTTTCTAATTGCTGCAGGTGTAGGGTAAGGTACATCCCAAAAGGGGCATTGTATTCTATGATGGGCCTGATAAGGGATGAATAAAGGGGCATGATTACCTCTCTTGATCTAGATGTGAAACCCTTCGTGATGAGGTGGGCTATGTAGAAGATCTTTCTAACCACCTTGGCAATGTGGTTTTCAAAGGAGAGATTGCTATCAACTTGGGTCCCCAGGTCCCTAATAACTTTCTCTGTACTTAATGGGTTTCCGCCTATGTGGTAATTTGTGGGCACATTGTTTTTGCCAAAGGGTATGACTATACATTTTTTGGCATTTAGCTTTAAACCATGGCACTGGCACCAGTTATCTGTCTCTGTGAGACCTTTTTGAAGGATGCTTGTGTCAGCTGGAGAGTTGATTATGGCGCCCAGTTTGCAGTTGTCTGTGAACTTGGTGAGCCATAGTCCTCCCACGTTTGCCTGTACCTCGGAAAAGTATATACCGAACAAGAGTGGTCCCAGGACAGAACCCTGTGGGATGCCACTTGTGACCGGTTTCGAGTCTGACATGGCTCCAGCAACTCTCACTCTGTGGGTTCTGTCTTTGAGCCAGTTTGTGACCCATCTTGTGACATAGGGGTTTATATTTAAGCTGGATAGCTTATCTGTGATGCCCGAGTGGGGTATTGTGTCAAATGCCTTTGCAAGGTAAAGATAGGCTGTGTGGACAACCTTCCCTTCATCTATGGCTTTGGTGACTGTTTCAAAGAAGTCAACCAGGTTCAAAAGGCAGGATCTGCCCTTGACAAAGCCAAACTGGGTAGGATCTAGTGTCTGTAGGTCCCCAATGTCTTTGTTTATGAGCTCCATGATGATCCTCTCCATAGCCTTGCAGACTAAGCTAGTCAGGCTTATGGGGCGATAGTTTCCAGGGTCTGTAGAGGCTCCACCTTTGTGGAGTGGGACCACTGTTGCTGTACGCCATTCTGTGGGCACATATCCTGTAGTGAGGCTGAGATTGTATAGCTGTTTTATTTGAGGGATTAGTTCCTCTTGTAGTTCATGTAGGACGCAACCTGGGATGCCATCTGGACCCATGGGAGCAGTGTTTTTTGCTTTGGAGAGGGCAGCCTTCACCTGAGCATCTGAGATGTTTGGGAGGCAGCCCTCTGCCAGTATAGATACTTGCTCTTTTGGGGGGGAGGGGGTGGAGAAGTTTGCACTGAACCTGTCTGCCAGGATATTGGTGATGTCTGTGGGTTCAGTGTATTTTTTGTCATTTAGAATCAACTCAGAACAGGTCTGGGAGTTGCATCCCAGGTTTCTAACATAACTGAAAAAAGCCTTATGATTGTCTTTGGTGTCCTGTGCAATTTTTCTCTCGAAGCTGGCATTGGAGGATTTTATGAGGGATCGTAATTTTTTGCTAGTACTGATCAGAGATGCCTTCCCTATTAGGGATTTTGCTCTATAATGTAGTAGCTTCCTCCTTCTGTTGTACAGTTTATTTATGGCAGGGGTCCACCAGACTGGACGCCTGCCTTTGGATGATTGGGTCTTGGTTTTGTTTGGGATAGCATGATCCATGCATTCCTGGAGATGTCCATAGAATGCATTTATATAGGATTCTGCAGTTTGGGCTGTAGTTTCCACTGGCCCTGGGGCCTTGAAGGATTCCACTTTGGTTTTGAGAAGTGAGAAGTTCACTTTTGAGAAGTTTTTCACTGTGGTTTTCTGGGCTGGGGGTGGGGTCAGGATGTGGACATCCAGTGAAATTAATTTATGGTCTGATCTTACCAATGAGGGGTATACTTCTGGTGTGGAGCATAGAGTCCCCATGTTGGTAATGATCAGGTCTAGTATGTTGTCCCTTCTTGTGGGAGTGGTGACTAGTTGTTCCATAGCATTTGAGTTTATAATTTCCAGGAATCTTTGGGCTAAGGTGCTGGGGCTTGAGTAGTGCTCCCAGTCAATGTTTGGGTAGTTGAAGTTGCCCAATATAATGGTGTTCGGAGAGATCTTCATGTTCTCCAATGTTTTCAGGAAAGCCGAATGGGATTCCTGACTTTGAGAGGGTGGTCTGTAGGATGCTATAAACTGAAAAGCAGTCTTGCCCACTGTTAGTTAGGCTAAAACCTCTAAACAGATATCAAACATTAAAACCAAAATAAAGTATTTACAAGGGTGTCTATTGTTGGCATATAATTGACTTTATATACAATTGTTTCCTGATTACAATCTGCTACAGTCATTACTCATCAGTATTTCAGTTACTTTTTGCCATGCTATATATAATGATGTAGTTCTTTCAGTTCTTCCTTTAATATTGTTCATTTCCAATTGCGATACTGCTGACATCATTATTTTAAAGCTCATAATAGGTAAATGATGTAGACACCTGTTAGCTATACTTTTTTCTGTTCCCCTCAAACATGGAGTTAGTTACTGTAAACAGACCTGTTTGTGTGTTATATTTTTTAACTCTGCATTATTTGCCTGAAAATACGTCATATTGTGAGATATATTCCATTAACTGGTTGTACAGTAACCTTTCCTTTAGTTTAGCTGGACAGTATAAAATACTAATTGTTCTGTAGTCTGATACTGAAGAGGGATTATTAACTTTGGGGACTGCAACTACAGTTAAACATTTCCAGGAGTAAGAGATTATGCCCAAAGTAAGCAACAGGTTGATAAAATATTGCAGTGGTTTGGAAATATACTTTGTGGACATAGCCACTGGGGATGCACAAGCCAGTGCATTTCTTTGTGCCAGTCCCAAGCCCGGATAAATGGGGAGGGTTGCATCAGGAAGGGCATCTGGTGTAAAACTTTGCTAAATAATTCATGCGGACACCAGTAAATATTTATATACCAGATCGGACGAGGCCTGGGTTCACAATGACTGCCACCAGTACTGTTAGCCAACAGGGTGCTGGCGGAAATTAGGCTACTGTTGGCCGAAGGAGAAGAAGTGGCAGAAGGCATGGCCAAAGCTAGGAAGAGAGGAGAAAGGCTAGGACTGTGGTAATGAGGGTCAGAACTTTGAATGTTGGCAGTATGACTGGTATAGGAAGAGAGCTAGCGAATATGATGGACAGAAGGAAGGTTGGTATTTTGTGTGTGCAAGAGACCAGATGGAAGGGAAGTAAGGCTAGGTGTATCAGAGGTGGGTTCAAATTGTTTTATCATGGTGTGGATGGGAGGAGAAATGGTGTAGGAGTTATCCTGAAGGAACAGTATGCTAAGAGTGTTTTGGAGGTGAAAAGAGTGTCGGATAGAGTGATGTTTATGAAGCTGGAAATTGATGGTGTAATGATGAATGTTGTTAGTGCATATGCTCCACAAGTTGGGTGTGCGATGGATGAGAAAGAAAAATTTTGGAGTGAGTTGGATGAAGTGGTGGTGACTGTACCCAAGAGTGAGAGGGTGGTGATTGGAGCAGATTTCAATGGGCATGTTGGTGAAGGGAACAGAGGGGATGAGGAAGTGATGGGTAGGTATGGTGTTAAACAATGGAATGCAGAAGGTCAGATGGTAGTGGATTTTTCGAAAAGGATGGACGTGGCTGTGGTGAATAAATATTTTAACAAGAGGGAGGAGCATAGGCTGACATACAAGAGTGGAGGGAGATGCACACAGGTGGATTATATCTTATGTAGGAGGGCCAGTTTGAAGGAGATTTGAGACTGTAAAGTGCTGAATGGGGAAAGTGTAGTTAGGCAGCATAGGATGGTGGTTTGTAGGATGACGTTGGTGATCAAGAAGAGGAGGAGGAGTGTGAGAGCAGCACCAAGGATCAAATGGTGGAAATTGAAAAAGGGTAATTGTGAGGTGGAGTTCAGGAATGAGTTAAGACAGGCACTGGGTGGCAGTGAAGAGTTACCAAATAGCTGGATAACTACAGCAGAGCTAGTAAGGGAGACAGGTAGAAAGGTACTTGGTATGAAATCTGGACAGAGGAAGGATGACAAGGAGGCATGGTGGTGGAATGAGCAAGTACAGGAGAGTATACAGAGAAAGAGGTTGGCAAAGAATAAGTAGGATTGTCAGAGAGATGAAGAATGTAGACAGGAGTATAAGGAGATGAGGTGCATGGCAAAGAGACAGGTGGCGAAGGCTAAGGATAAGGCATATGAAGAGTTGTATGAAAGGTTGGACACTAAGGAGAGGAAGAAAAGAACCTGCACCGATTGGCTAGACAGAGGGACCAAGCTAGGAATGATGTGCAGCAGGTAAAGGTGATAAAGGATAATGAGGGAAACATACTCACAAGCGGGGAGAGTGTGTTGAGGAGATGGAAAGAGTACTTTGAGGGGTTGATGAATGAAGAGAATGAGGGGGAGAGAAGGTTGGATGATGTGGGGATAGTGAATCATGAAGTGCAGTGGATTAGCAAGGAGGAAGTAAGGATAGCTATGAAGAGGATGAAGAATGTTAAGGCTGTTGGTCCGGATGACATACCTGTGGAAGCATGGAGGTGTTTCGGTGAAATGGCAGTGGAGTGTTTAACCAGATTGTTTAATGAAATCTTGGAAAGTGAAAGGATGCCTAAGGAATGGAGGAAAAAGTGTTTTGGTACCGATTTTTAAGAATAAGGGTGATGTGCAGAGCTGTAGGAACTACAGAGGGATTAAACTGATCAGTCACAGCATGAAGTTATGGGAAAGAGTAGTGGAAGCTAGGTTAAGAAGGGACGTGATGATTAGTGATCAGCAGTAAGGTTTCATGCCAGGAAAGAGCACTACAGATGCAATGTTTGCTCTGAGAGTATTGATGGAGAAGTACAGAGAAGGTCAGAAGGAGTTGCATTGTGTTTTTGTAGACTTAGAGAAAGCATATGACAGGGTGCCTAGAGAGGAGTTGTGGTATTGTATGAGGAAGTCGGGAGTGTCAGAGAAGTATGTAAGAGTGGTACAGGATATGTACGAGGGTAGTGTGACAGCAGCGAGGTCTGTGGTGGGAGTGATGGATGCGTTTAAGGTGGAGGTGGAATTACATCAAGGATCAGCTCTGAGCCCTTTCTTATTTGCAATGGTGATGGACAGGTTGACAGACAAGATCCGACATGAGTCCCCGTGGACTATGATGTTTGCAGATGACATTCTGATCTGTAGTGAGAGTAGGGAACAGGTGGAGGAGACCCTGGAGAGATGGAGATATGCTCTAGCGAGTAGAGGAATGAAGGTCAGCAGGACTAAGACAGAATATATGTGTGTGAATGAGAGGGAGGGTAGAGGAATGGTGAGGATGCAAGGAGTAGAGGTGGCAAATGTGGGTGAGTTTAAATACTTGGGATCAATAGTTCAGAGTAATGGTGAGTGTGGAAGAGAGGTGAAGAAGAGAGTACAGGCAGGATGGAGTGGGTGGAGAAGAGTGTCAGGAGTGATTTGTGACAGATGAGTACCAGTAAGAGTGAAAGGGAAGGTCTGTAGGAGGGTAGTGAGAACAGCTATGTTATATGGGTTGGAGACAGTGGCACTGACAAAAAGGTAGGAGTTTGAGCTGGATGTGGCAGAGTTAAAGATGTTAAGATTTGCACTGGGTGTGACAAGGGTGGACAGGATTAGGAATAAGTATATTATAGGGTAAGCCCAGGTTGGAAGGTTTGGAGACAAAGCTAGAGAGGCAAGATTACATTGGTTTGGACATGTGCTGAGGAGGGATGCTGAGTATATTGGGAAAAAGATGCTAAGGATGAAGCTACCAGGTAACAAGAAAAGAGGAAGGCCTAAGATAAGGTTTATGGATGTGATGAGAGAGGACATGCAGGTGGTTGGTGTGACAGAGCAAGATGCAGAGGACAGGAAGAAATGGAAACAGATGATCCGCTATGGCGACCCCTAATGGGAACAGCTGAAAGAAAATGATGATGGACATTAAGATGAATGTTTGATGCAGTGTTGAGTTCTTATTTGATTTAGCTGTGCCAATATTCTCCATCGACTGAATACCTGCTTTTAGGATATGCCTTAAAATAGAATGGTAAAATGTTAAATATGCTTTCTGAATTTGTGACACTAGGTAGCTGATAATTATGTAATATTTGGGGTGTTTGGACTGAAGATATGATTATCATGCTATTATGTAGCTCAGGCTGAAGGATGATATGACTGCTTTAGGTGGATTTCAGGTCATTTGTCATAGTTTGGAAATATGCTGTTTTAATAATATTTGATGTGCAGACAAAGCCAGGGGCATGTTATTTTTAACTCTCATTTATGTGAGAGGGAAGGGTTGGATTTGCATTGGTTATAGAATATTCAGAAAGGTAGAGAGTGCAGTTGTTTGGGTTATTGTCATTGTAAATAATATCCCAATTAACTGCTGCAACTTCTGTATTTAATATTTCATGCGAGGAGTTGTTGATGAGACATGGGGAATTTATACTTGTCATCTGTTTGGGAATTTTGAATGACATTTAAGATGTAACCGGATTGTGGACACTCTGTGTATAATTTGGAATATGAATTTTGGAAAATATATATGGAAGGTTGGTTACAATTATGTCAAATAATGAGGAGTTAAGTGTTGTACAGAGTGCTCTTGTTGAATGTGTAACCATTTTCCTGAAGGCAAGCTTTTGAAGGGACCTACTTAGGTATCCTCTTTCTGAATATAGCCAATTCAGATTGAGTTCTCCTAGAATAATACGTTTAGATTTCCCAGCTCTATTTATTTATTTGACATTTATTTACTGGGATAGTCTGTCTGGGTATGTACCCATTTTCAGCAAAGGCCCGGGGAGAAAAGCTCCAGGTATAGATCACATTTCACATTGCAATACATAGAGAATTTATATTTGTAACAGTAAATACAAAATTACATTTGAAACGCTAATACATACAGTCAAATATTTATAAAAGTACAGCTAAACTGGGCACATAGAGTCAAATATTTACATAACTGAGGGGCAACATGGTAGGTGTGATAGAATGAAATAAGTTGTTGACATGAGAGTCTACGATTGTTACGAGGATGTTTAGTTTCAGATATACTAGTGAAGACAGACATGATGTCTAAGTATTGTCAGAAGTGAGTTATACTAAATGCAGTGAAACAATAACACCTTGCTAGATAAAGTTTGGTTAAATATATATTAGAGACAGACGGAGACTGTGATATAGAGTTCTCATCGAAGTATGAGACACAGGGGTGAGGTGTTTAATGTGGACATATTAGAGTTTAAGGAGAGTTGGGGAATTATGAAGAAAATATAGTGTTTATAGAGATACTTAGAGAGATTTGATAGGAATGTTTTCATGTATAAGGGATTGAAAGTAGATCTGAGCTTTAAGTGGGACAGTAGCTGGTTATCCTGGTATAGAGCAGGAGCAGAGCCATCCCTTTTAGGTGGTCTTTTAGACAGAGTTTGAAGGATTGGTAAGAGGTAGCTGTTGTAATGGTATTAGAGAGGGAATTCCAGGCTTTGGCAACAGAGCAGGAGTAAAGAGAGTGTCCTGATCATTTGTTTGGTCTACAGACAGTAAGCTGCTTTTGCTGATTTGATTGCAGAGGGTGACTGGATGAGTATTTTTGCAGGGTTCCATTTAGAGCTGTACATGTGTCAGTATAGTTAGTGATCTTAGTTGGGTAGTTCTAGCCAGTTAAGGGCTTTTAGAGCAGTGCAATGATTGGTACAGTATTGAGTACAAGTAGCAAATTTGGCAATTTTATTATAATATTGTTCCAGTTTTTGAATACTTGATTTGTAGAGATCTGTGAGAATAGGGGCACCATAGAGGAAAGGAGGAAGGAGGTACATTTTTACTAGTGTGATTCTAGAGGTGAGGGTGAGGAAGTTTCTAGCTCTGTAGAGTAGACCTCATTTTTGTTGTGTTTTTATGGCATTTTGTATGTGGTAATCAAATCTAAGAGCTTCATCTATTATCATCCCTAGCAGCTTAGTTTGAGAGGTTAATTCAATATTGGTGTTATTGAGGGAACATATTTTGAAGTTGTTTTTTTCATGCTGTTTTGATTTGGGAAAAATAGCGGTAGTTTGGTTTTTTTGGAATTAAGCATAAATTGATAATTTTGTATCCATTTTTCTGTGGCAGTGAAGGATTCCTGAATGATTTGCTGTGGGTAGGTTGAATTGCCTGCATACTGCATAATGGAGGCATGTTGTGTGCATTTATGGAGTATGTTGGTAAGTATGTTAAACAGTAAGGGTCCAGGGGTTCAGCGTTCTGGGACACCTGTATTTACAGGGAAAAAGGTAGATAAAGTGTTCTGCCATTTTACTGATTAGAATCTGTCTTTGAGATAGCTCTGAAACCAGTTTAAGATCTTTGTTGTAAGGGCTAATGATGACATTTCTTTTAGAAGCTTTTGTGGCTAACAGTATTGAAGGCTTTTGATAATTATTTAGAAAAGGTCTAGATAATGGTCATACAATGTTAGTGAGGCTGAATGAAGAATGTTTTCCAGAGTCATGATGATCTTTAAGGCTTTTCTGAAAGCAATTTCAATCATAAGTCAGTTTGGGTCAGAGTTGTCTTGAGATACGTTTATTTCAAGTGGTGTAGCTCATATTGTAATGTTATGCATTATCAGTAGTAGGATGCCTCCCCCATCCTAGTCCTTAGTCTATTGTAAAAACAGCAATAGTTTTCCATTATGAAGTTTGATACAAAGTAATTGTCCTTTAGCCATGATTTGGTAATGGCCAGTATGGTGGGATTGTGTTTGGACATCTAAGAGTATAGGGATGACCATTTATCATTTATGCTGTTCAAGATTACTAGTGCCATTACAAAAACATGTTTTTTTAGGTGTTGCAGTGTAAATGGTTAGTTTTGTGCTTTAATAATTTTTCAATTTTATTTGCCAGTTTTGAACACCAGTATTTGAATTCTGTTTTTTAAGTAATGTGCAGAGAATTTCTAGTAACAGTCTCATTCTTCTTCTTCAGGGAGTGTTAGTTGCAATTTTAATGGGGAATGATCCAATATTAAAATTGGAAATGTTTCTATATTTTTGAGCGTGTGCACGTACTCTAGTGTTTATTAGAGTTTATAGATATGGGAAGCAATATTTTATAAAACAGAAAAAAATGTGTATGTTCAGGGGTCCTCAGCAAGTTTTGACTTCAAAGGATCTTATGAAACTCAAAGAACAGAGTCCTATAACCATTTACGCCCTGCCAGTGCCCAGCCCTAAACCCCCCCCCCCAAGGAAAACTAGGCCAGTCAAGGCTCAGGTGAATTGGTGAAGGCCCATCGAAACATCCAAGTCCCACCTGAAAGATGATACTGTATCACACTGCTTAACTTGAAAAGGAAGTCTGTTCCAGAGATAATGATGACCAAAGGAGAGGGAACTATCATCTCAAGTTCCAAGGTCCCATATAAAATTTCCATTTTGAAGTGGGATATTGTCTATGCTATATCCTGAGAGTGGGGTTGTCTACCAAATGTTATAGTATTGCACTTTTTTACATCTAATTTGAGCCCAGTGTTAACAACTATATGTACTCATTGAAGGGTACAGGCATCAAAGGGGGACTTGACAATAACTCAAAGTTTGCACTAATCTGCAAAATGCATTATCCAGAGGTCTTTGTAAATGGTCTGGAGATCAGAAAAGTAAATGCCAAACAAAAGAGGCCCCAGCACAGAACCCTGGAGGACACCACTAGTTACTTTCATACTCTCTGATGAGTCATCTGCCACCCACACTGTGTGGGTTTTATCTTTTAGCTAACTGGCTATTCATCTTACCATCTTAAAATGATGGAGTTCTTGTTTATGGGGAGTTCATCTAGTTAGTATATTTAAAAACCGTAAATAACTTTCAGGGGACACAGAGGTTGTCCTGCAGCAGGATATAAACTGATAGTTGGTCCTGTTTAGTGCGATTTGAAATTCAGTACCTCAGTTTGTGGGTCTCTGGGAATCTCTCTGGAGCATACCTCTCAACCTCTTAGAGCAAGAAATCTGGAGAAAGACATAAAATAATGGTGATACAAAGGCCGACAAATAGGGGCAATTTTTAAGTATTGCTCTTACTAACTTGGAAAGTTGATAGAATTACGTTTTCCATTTGCAAGATTTTTCTGAAGGATCTGAAGTCAATAACTCAAATATCTACCATTATTTTCTTACTTTAAGCGTCAATGATTTGCCAGTCATTTATCAGAAAACCACAGTTTTATGAGAAACAGACCAAAAACATGAGGCAAAAGTTTGGCCATTCTGAAAAAAATATGGACAGCTGAGAAGTCTGGTCTGGAGGTGATATGGCCCCTTATAAATATGAAAATGCCAACATAGTTGCCTTGGGTCTGAAGTCATGGTAGGCACAAAACTCTAGTATAGAGGGCATGCTTTCTAAACACATGTATGGATGCATTCTAAATGCACAAGAGCCTCAAGGCTGGACAGTCTGCTGTTGAGACTTGTGACATTGAGTAAAGCCACCTGAATGTGATCCTGTTTTGGATTTGATATGCTATTTACATTGAGATGTCCATTAGCCGGATTCTGCCTAAAATAAGTACTGCATGTGGAAGCCTTGGAATGAGAGGTACATGCCATCCTTTGCAAAGCCAAGTAGTACTGAAGAAACTGAGTCCTATGTGATGCATGCCAGACCCCCCCTGGAATGACACCAAATACGTAGTCAGTTGTTGAAGCCAATTTTTTTTTTATTTGTACCTAACCATCATTCATTAGGAAGAAATGCAGAAAGACAGGGTTGAGTCTGAATATTAAAACGCTCAAAGGCTTTGACAAGAGTGAAATTACTCACAGTATAGCTGTAAATAAAAACATATGGATTTTAGCAGCTGAATTTGGTGATGGTATTAATACTGAGGTCTGCAGAGAAGTATTAGATGAAATGAGGGAGGTTTGTAGAATTATTATAAAAAGTTTTCCAGAAAAGGGTATTTTTGATATGCATGACCTGCCATATGGCAGGCGTACAGATACTTAAAGAATATATGGAGGAAAGTGATCTGGAATTTTGTTTTAGAGCATTGCATAGTTCTAGACCAAATGTTAAGTGACAGGGATGCAATATTAAAGAAAAAGAAAGGTATCTCTTATATGATACAACAAATAGTGTACTGTGTTTCATTATCTTTAGGTAAAATATTCAGGAGGACTATGTTAGGTAAGTTAGTAAGTATAAAGAAATTTGCAAGAATTAAGATGGGAAGGATTGCAGGGCTGGGATTCAAATATGGGCACTGAAAGAGAAGTTAAAAAAAATGGAAAATTATATTAATTTTGAAATAGAAAGTAGTAGTAAAGAGGCAACACAAAATTTTCTGGAGGAAATTAGAAACGTTTTGAGAAATGTTAATAAGCATATTTAAATGAGATTCCATAGTTATATAACATGTAGACCATGTACAGATGTGATTTTAAAGTCGTTTTAATAAATCTCAGTACTCTGCCAGGAGGAGGGCTCTTTAGACTGTTGGAAAGGCATAATGGAGGAAAGTGAGCACAAAAGTGATGGTGCTGCAGCCATGCTGATGGAAGTATCCCCTAATGAGAAGCCTAAGGATGCATGGTTGGCATTTACTTCATCTTAGTATTAAAGTGATTTAGTAGAACTTGTACTGGATGATGAGAGCTTGATAGCAGCATTTAAGTGCTAGAAAGGAAGTCATACCTTTCAACTGTCCAGATATTTGCAAAATGTCCAGATTTTACCTCATATTTTTGTCTGTTCCTTATAAAATGTGTGTTTTTGGGGATTTTTGTGACAAATCAGTGAGAACTGAAGTCACTAAATAATGACAAGCATTTGAGTTTCAGATTATATACCCTTCATGAAATGCATGATGACACAATACATTTTATTGTAACAACCATCCAAGTTTATGAGAGCAATATTTAAAATTTGAACCTATTTTTGGGGCTTTTCCCCATTATATTTGGCTTTCCCAGATGTTTTATACTAAGAGGTTGAGAAGTCTGAGGAAGAAACATAGCTCAAATAGGAGGTTTAAGAATCTGTGTCTGTATGCAGTGACCTACCATAAATTGCATACGTAACAAAAATTAGTAGTACCCCTGTTAAGTTTATGGTTAACTGTATCAGAGGCAACATGCAAGGTAATATAACATTTGTAGCAGGAAAGTAACATCTGTGGCACCTCAAAAACCATTAACAGATGTAGCTTGGATCATAAAAAATATGGTATATGAATGTGAAGGCAGACAATATAGCATCTGGTAAATTATATGTTGAAACATAGATATTCAGAACCTGGAGCAAATGTGCAGGATATATTTTACAGGTGTCTTAATGCAGTGAAAGTAATTGTAAAGCAGATGTACTTGACATACCAGATTGTCAGCAGGTGGAGAAGGTTTAATTTTAGGAAAAAATATGGTTTTGTGCAAAAAGATACACATACTTTATTAATTTATAAATTTATACATATTTGTTTACCAGTATTAACCAACATTAGGCTCGATCCGTAAGGGGTGCTTACTGAATGATTCTTGCAAATGGTTTTCTAAGCTGAAATTATTTATTTGAAACATAAAACTTATAAAAATGAGAATGTTTTTAAAGAACGTTTAAGTGTCAGCATCTGCATTATAGAAAAAGAAAGCTTCATCATATATTATTTAGACCCCCCAGACAGTGAGTACTGCAGATGTTAAATCATTGATAAAACAATGATGGACTATGTTGGAGAAGGAAGAACAACTTTTTGATGAAGACTGCTAAAGCGTGAGCTGGAAAATGAAGGTAGCACAGCAGTCCACAAACAAAGGCCTGTGTCATTTACTAAAAAGTTTGTAGTTATGAAAGCAGCAGGAGGATGTTTTTTCTGTGCTGGTAAAACTAAGGGATATTATAAATGTGAAAAAGTGCAGTCACTATCAATGTGAAATGTAGCACATGTAATAAAGTGAGGTATGATAAACACAAACACATAGATTCATAATAAAAACTTTGTGTCAAAAAGTGCTACATGCATTGAAATGCAGCAAAGTTGCTAAGAAATGTGTAGTAAATGCCATTGATAAAAAAGGAGATTTTTGAAACAGCCTTTAAAACAGAATGGGTTGACCAGTGGTGCAGGAGTTTATTTGCTTATTTATTTATATTTGTTTACCAGGTAGTTCATACCTTTCAACCTGAAAACATCAAAAATCTGGACAAGGCCCATGAAAAATAGGTTCAAATCTGTATGCTGATTAACATAACTTTTGCATACATAATTACATAACCCCGCCTACTCCAATGGCATTATGGGATACCAATTTTCAACTGCAAACTGAAGAATAAACAACCAAAATATGCCACCAGAGTCCCTCTGCAGCCATTCCAATGTCCCATTACCTGGCTTAGGCTATTTTGCCCCATTGGCTATGTCGCCCCATTTACCACAAACACTAATGTGCATACTGCTTTACTTCTACAATGATTTGGATTTTATTTTTATATTTTATAGCACACTGCACAAACACTAATAGACATCTGCTAAACAAAGCAATACTGTCTCACAATGAAAATAGACTTGGCTGCATTAACATTTTTCTGCCCTTGAAACTCACATTCATTGAATGAAACAAAATGCATAACCAGTAATGACAAAACTGCCCAATTCAGAACATGTCCATCATATGTCTACTTCCACACACACAAACAATATATATATATATATATATATATATATATATATATATATATATATATATATATATATATATATATATAATGGTATCACAAAAACTTTTATTCTAGCAATTTTCTAAGATTATAATTTCAGTATTTGAAGTCTGAAATTCAAATGCCTGTCATTATTTAGTGAATTCAATCCTTCAGTGATTTGCCACAAAAATACAAAAAAAAAAAACACAACAAAAATATGAGGCATGGACACTGCTTGCATACATATACCTTCACACACTGCTTGCATAAATATACCTTCACAGTCTGAAATGGTGACTGTTAATAAGTATGATAGCAAGACCAGAGGAGAGAATTCTGGAGGTTTGCAGGGGGGAAGATTGATGGAGCAAGTGAACAGACAGGAGAAGTAGATACATGAAGTCTGCGAATTTAAAGCAATTAGAGCTCTAGGTGGCCTAAGGTTGGAGTGGAATATGAAGGAGAACTTGCAAGTGGGGAAGAAGGATAGAGTATGGAGGATGGAGCAAGGAGTAGAGGGAAAGTAGTGCAGTTGGCAGAGGTCCGTGATCAGGACACTTGCTTAGTTGTTAATAACTGTACAGAGTAACTTAGGGTGAACATACAGGTTGGAGAGGTTAACTGTTGCTGGGAAGGCTGTTTTGGCCAGGTGATATCAGATGTTAAGGTGCTTGAATAAAATGCTAGAGCACTTGAATTACAGTTAGTTTTGCCAGGTTTTAAACCTAAAAGAAAAAAAAATGTGGAAAGGAGAGAGCTAGAGTACGCAGGAGGAGCAGGTTATAGTGGCTGAAGAAAGGCAGAAACAGATGAGTGGAGAAAAGGAGGTTGGAAACAACAGGTATGTGGAGATTAGGTACATAACAAGCTGACAACACATAAACCCACATAGGTGGAGGTACTGTCTAGATGCCTACCTAAAGATCAGAGACCTCCCAAACACAAACCTATTGCACACACTTCAGAGCCAACAGAATCCATGACATATAATAAAACACACAACAGTGTCTCAGCCAATAAGCCCCTAAGACAAAACACCTCAAAATCAAATGTCTCGGACATAGGTGCCTCCATAGTGAGACACACAGATGTCCTCTTCACCAGGCTGGACAAAGAGAAGGCCACGGTCAGCTTCCTGTCAGATGCCAGGATATGTCAGATCACACATGCATTCAAGTCTCTTAACAACAAGTACCAGTACAAGTACAAGGTTCAGCAAGGAATATTACTTATAGGTGGGGACTGAAATGTGATTTGCAGCAGTGAATATGTGTCTGGTGGGCCCAGAAGGGAAAGTATAATAAAGGAGGGTAGATTTTTGAAGAAATTTATGAAAATATTTGGCATGGAAGATGTGAATTCAGTAATACGAGTTCTGAGTGAATTTACATATTATTCCTCAAGATATAAAAACTGGGCTAGGCTAGACAGAATTTACATTTCACAAGAACATGTGCATTTAATTGAAGGTCTTGATACACACCCAATAACTATTTCAGATTATGTACCAACAATAACTAAAATAAAAACACAGGGTAATGAAATAAAAATGACACACTGATGCTTTCCCACCTATTTGTTGAAAAGAGAGGAGTTTAAGGAATGGGTAGTGAAGATTATTCAGGAGCTATTAGAGAGGATAGAAATTTATTCTGAAAATATAGCTAGGACATGGGATAAAGTTAAGGTGGAGTTTAAAAATAGGGTGGAAATAAAAGAAAGGCAGCTATGGTTAAGAAGGAACAAGAATTATTTAGAGGGCGTGACAAATGTTAAAGTATTGCAGAATAAGGGGAATCTCACAGAACAAGGAAAGGGTCAACTGCAGAATGCTAAGCAGAAAATAAAGGATTACCTCGATAATATGCACAGGTTTAGAAAGATTCCTGTTAAACCATTGTTTTTTGATAATAACACTAGAGCACAAAAACTTTTAGCACAGCAACTCAGGCAACAGAAAGTAGAAAAGTTTGTCGCCAAGCTCAGGGAGCCTAAAACAAGGAAGGTAACAAGAAATCCTGTAGAGTTATTCAAAATATTTTGGAAATTCTATGAAAGTCTGTATAAAGCAGAGAAATATGGAAATCAAGAAAAAGATACAAATAGAAATGTTTATGGAATAATTAAATATGCCAAGGTTAACTGTAGATGAGGCTCAATTACTAATGGCTAGGACAGGAGAAGATGAAATAAAAATTGTGATGTATAACCGATCTACATGAACACCCACAGGAATAGATGGTATTCCTGTGGAAGTTTGGAAGCTAGGAGCGAAAAATTATAAAGATCTGGAAGGTTTTGTTTAACAGTATTTTACGAGGAGAAGTATCAACATCTTGGAAGAAAGTAGTGGTAACTGTAATACCTAAAGTGGGTAAAGATCCATGAGACCCAGCTTCATACAGGCCCATTTCAATGCTAAACTATGATTTTAAAGTGTTCATGTCTATAATGGCTAAAAGAATGGCAAAAGTAATACCAAAACTGATACATATGGATCAATGTGGTTTTATGGATAGGAGGCAAATATTTGACAACATTAACAGAACACTGATGATCCACCGGGAAGCAGAATGCAAGAAGATACCATTGTAATTGGTGGGTCTTGATGCAGAGAAAGCATTTCACAGAGTAGGCCATGACTTTATGAGCAGGGCAATGGAAGCATTTGCATTTCCTGCTAAAATTATAAGGTTGATTAGGAGGATATATGAAGGATCAGAGATGAAAATTAAAGTGGGTGGCATCCTTTCTGATCATTTTTGCTTGAGCAGAGGAACCAGACAGGGGCATTCTCTTTCCCCTTTGTTATTTGCATTATATTTAGAACTACTGGCAAAGAAAATAAGGGACTCAGAAATTAAAGGATATAATTGGTATCATAGTCAAGAAAAGCTGGCTCTATTTGCAGATGATATTATTTTATACCTGACAAAACCAGAAAGAGGCATTACAGTATTGTAGAACATTTTGAGACAGTTTCAGATCTTCTTAGGATACATTAATGAAGCTAAAACAAAGACAATAATGGTAAATTATGTACCCGCAACCAAATTGGTACAGTGATAGCCTTATTTATGGGGACATGATAAAATGAAGCATTTAGGAGTGTGGATTAAAAATGATTCTGGTGTGGCAGTTAAGGATATGTGGGAAGAGACTAAACAAAAGATAATACAAAAACTGAGATAATGGAAGCTTTGTTATATGGATATGGATAGTAAGATGCAAGCAGTCAAAACGTTCCCATACATAGCACAAGCAGAAAACTATAATTCAAAGTGGAAAGGGGTGATGTTGAAATAGGGGGGAAGCTCAAGAAACAAAGAGAGACTGGAATTTTGGATGCAGACCTTTAAGGAGAATAACAATAATCATACAGAATATTATATCCATAAAGTAGCAGAAAGTATTCTAAGAACTAAGCCAAAATCAGACTGGAGAAAGGAGATTCTCTCAATAGAGATGACTGCAATTAGGGATATAGACAACAGGTAAGAGGAGGTGGAATTTATTGGAGAAAACTGGCAAAGGAACCAAGGTATTGGGAGCAAATAACTAGAGAGGGAAATATGACAGAATGGGAAGAGGCCAAGAATTTATTTGGACTACAGGTTAGAGACTGCCTTCCCTATTAAGGACTGATAGCAGAGTATAGGCAAAGAGAAAGAAACAGGGGGTCTTAAATGAAAGACCAGCAATAGTAGAGTTTTTAGTAGAATCTAGAACAGAAGCTGCCATTAAAAATGGAATAATTAGTGGAGCATATAAAATATTGCATGACAACTATAAGAATCAATCAGACTAGGTTAGAAATGATTGGGAAGAGAAATTGGATAAGCAATTCACAAAGAAACAATGGGAAGATATGTGTATGTCTCCCAAATATGCAACAAAAATCTAGAAGAATTAGGATTTTTGCTTGGAAATGTTTACATAGATATTTTTATACCCCAAGTAGACTCCAGAGAATTTTTTCCTCAGATATAGCAAATGTTGGAGGTGTGATGGGGAAGAAAGGTAATTGGAAACATATTTTCTGGAAGTGCAGTGATTTGGCAGACTTTAAGGATTCCCTGCAGGATACACTGTTGGAGATGCTTGGTGGGCAGATTGGTTTGATGAGGGAGATGATTCTTCTGAGCTATGTTACAGAATCAGAATTGCCTAGACATAGTAAGGCCTTGCTGTCTCTAATTATGGTGGCTGACAAAAAAGTAGTCACTAGAAAATGGAAATCAAAATCTAAACCAACTATATTAGAAGTAGTGAATATAGTAACAGAACTGGAATTGACATATTTAGAATTAACACCACATAAAATGGAAATAATGTTTAAACAAAATATAGGAAGTTGGAGATGTAAAAGGAACTTGAGAACAGATTGGAGGCATATGCTTTATGATTGTCATTTACTTAAACTATTTTGGGATGAAGTTAATTTTTCTTGCAAATAGTTTTTAATGATAATTTCCATTTGTCTTAATCCTTGATTTTGTTTTATGCTCCCATACCTCAATGTGTTGCTAGAACAATTGGAAAAGTGAGACTTCACCTACCTTTAAAGAATATAGAAATATCGTATTGAATTTATGACTAATGGAAATAAGAAGCATTAGAATGAGAACACAAAGAACCACATCTTATTACAACTCATGGAAGAAAGTGAACAAAATAATGGAGAGAGATGACTAATACCTCATGAAATTAAGTTTTAAATCTACAAATGTGTAATATCTTTTAAACTTAGACACCTTTGTAAATAGTTTGTTTAGATTTTATAGTTGTTGACTGTATATAGCTGTTAACCTGTGTAAATTATGCTGTATATTGCAAAGTTATAAAATCGTATTCATTTTGTAAAATCAATACAAACATTTAGGCAAAGAAAAGGGTAGGAGCAAACTACACAGGAAAAAAATGAGAATTGTGGGAACAATACATACAGGGGAGGAATGAGGTTTAAAAGAAGGCAGGACTTAATAAGCTATGTAATGTTTGAATGAAAACGATTGGGTAGATTATAAGTGATGTATAATGTTTGGAACTGGGAGTGTGTCAGTATGGTTTGTGATGTAAAATGCCTGTAACTAGGATTGTGTCAGTGTGGTTTATTTTCATTTATATAAATGTGTGATTGCTTATGTCATAAGTGATAGTGTAATAAAGATGTTTCTTGTTTTAAAAAAAGGGGCAGGAATTGAATAATTTATGTAATGTTGCTTAGCTTATATGATATATAGCAATATATGCGGAGCATAATGTTTGTTAATTTTAACTTGTTAATACAGTTTGATTACTTTTATATAAATGTAACTGTGCCTATGTCACAAGTGATAATTCAATAAGGGTATTTAAAAAAAACAAGTACTGTTATGACTCTGTCATAATTCATATTGGAGTGAATGACTTGAGATGTACCTCACTGTACTATATGAAGAGAGATGACTGAGCTTTCAGATTATGTGTCCCAGGCAGGTATGACCCTAGCCCTAAGCAGAATTCCACCTTCACCAAGGATAATGCCTCAATATAAAAAAACATGATTGACTTCAACAATTGGCTTAGCTTCTTTTGTCAGTCCAGGGGGAGCCAGTATCTGTCAAACTGAGAAGATATGGTAGACAGACCACGCTGCTTTGCCAGAGATGGTCTTCACTTGTCGCCTCTTGGCTTTTGGTTACTGGCAAAGGTACTTGCCTCCCATAGTGCCTTTTTTGGGCAATGTCATAACAACAAAATTCCCAATGTAAAAAAATCCACTAGAGACAACCTCAGGGGTATGCTACTTAATGCTAGGAGTCTAAACTGCACTCACTGGAAGCACTCTTTACCATGGAAGATGTCAATATCTGTGCAATCACAGACACATGGTTTAAGGCCACAGAGAGCAACCTTGGCCATGCAAGGCTACAATACCTTCCACACATTCGGACCTCAAAACAAGCATGAAAGAACCAAAGGTGGAGGTGTATGCATCTTCAGTAAAGACAAATACACCTCAAGACTGGTCAAACAGTATGACTTTCTAGACCTACTCCAAGTCCAACTAACTTGTAGGTAAAGCCCCCTTCCATATCATTGTTAACTATAGGTTCCCCACCATGAACCACGAGAACTATTCAACCTTCCTGGACCTACTTGAGTCACTCACTATACAGCCAAATACCTTGGTCATGGGTGATTTTAACTATCTTCCATCAATTGGGAGTCGTATATGAGCACAAACATGCTCACCCTAAGATTCCCGGACTTTGTTAATACAAATGCTCTGAAACAGATAGTCTGCATCCCCACAAGGGGCTCAAATGCCCTAGTACTCACCAACATAGGGGGTCTCTGCACTACCCCCTGTGTGTTGCCCTCCCTGGTAAGGTCTGATCATAAATCAGTCTTATCTGAAGTAATGATAATATCTGACCCCCCTCCAAGAGAAAAAGGATGAAAAATGTCTCCAAAGCAAACTATAGCCTCCTAAGCAATGGCATAAATAGTTTAAAACCCCCTTCTACCACTGTCAACAATGACTCCTATACAGAGGTGTACACAAATGCCCTGTATACACACCTATACAAATGTATCAACTCGGCTGTACCTGAATAGATCAAAACAAGGTCCTCACAAAAAAAAGCCACCCTGGTGGACATCAAGCATAAACAGGTTACACAAAAAGTGGAAGAAACTAATGTCTAAGAACAAGAGAGAACTGACTCAGCAGATGAAGGACACCCTCCACAGCTTGAACAAGCAAATTAGATATTTAGAAAGTCCTCTATAGCCAATTACAAAACTAAACTAGCATCCCTAGCTAAGGATAATAACAAGGCATTATTCAGCTACATCAGAAATCTAAAAGGGAAGGCCAAGCTTTGTGCTGAACTAGTAGTGGACAGTACCACTCATACTGACCCTGGGGACATCACCAACCTGCTAGCAGACAGATTTGGCACAAACATCACTCCTCTGTCCCCACCAGATATACCCCAAGGCATACCTGTCACAAGTCCTCTACCTAGTATCTCCGAAGACCAGATCATAACCACACTCTCCATGACCAAAAACACAGCCTCTATGGGATTGGATAACATCCCAGACTGCCTACTAAATAGTCTAAAACAGGACCTAGTGGAACTACTTAGCACTCTTTTCAACCACAGTCTAAGTACTGGCTTTGTCCCAGAAGAGTGGAAAACAGCAACAGTAATTCCCTTGCACAAAGGGGATCCATCAACCAACCCTGGGAACTATAGGCTCATAAGCCTAACCAGCCTTAGCTGCAAGGCCATGAAGAGAATCATCATGTACCTTATCAACAAAGATATAGGTGACCATCAAACTCTTGACCTGACCCAATTTGGCTTCATTAAGGGTACATCATGCTTATTAAACCTGGTGGACTTCTTCAAGAATGTCACCAAAACCTTTGATGAAGGAATAACATTACATACAGCCTATCTTGACTTAGCCAAGGATTTTGACACAATCCCCCACTCAGGCATCATTGAGAAACTCACCCAGCTGGAAATTAACCCATATGTCACTAGTTGGGTAGCCAACTGGCTCACCAACAGAAGCATACAGTCAAAGTTGGGGATTCCACCTCTACCAGCAGACCAGTTACCAGTGGTGTACCATAAGGATCTGTGCTGTTCACCCTACTGTTTGGAATCTATTTCTCAGAAGTCTACATGAAAATAGATGGCTTGTGGCTTACCAAGTTTGCCAGTGACTGCAAACCGGGTGCAATCACTGAGTCCCCTAATGATGTTGACATACTACAAAAAGGGCTTACACAGACAAATGATCATAGGTTCATAGGTGTTTACTAGGCTAATGACCACAAGGGCTTTTTTAAGCCTAGCCATGCATCCCAAATCTCTGACAAGTTATGACACCCTTGATAAGTGTAAGCATGGGCCTGGGAGATGAACCATTTACAGGTTACCTGTTTGCATTAGAGATATAGGTGCCAAACCAGGAATTAATTTCTGGTTTCCCATACAATTGTCTAAGTTGCATTTGAATTGGGTTAGGGAAGAACTCTGCTTCACATGGCTAGGGAGCCTGTTCCATAGACGGGTAGTCTCTGGGATACATACCTATCTCTTTACAGGTCCTATTTATATCACAGGCAAGGTTTACATCTTTAGAATGGGTAATTCTGGTACTTTTTGTTTTATGGATAAGCAGGAGGTCCATCAGAGTGGGGTCTGACAATGCCCTGTATGCCAGGCATAGATCTCCCCTCAAAAGCCTGTAGGAAACAGAATACAGGGATAGGGCCGTGAGGCAGTCAGCATAAGACATATTACTTACACCATGTATTCTTTAGTGAGGAACCTCTGTGGATGTTCCAGTCATTGGATATGCCTGGTTAGGTACAAACCAAACTGGGGAATTGTACTCAATGATAGGTCTGATGAATACAGAATACAGTGGAACAATGACTTCCTTGGGCTTAGATGCCATACCTTTCTTTATAAGTTGTGCAACATAGAATGATTTCCTCACCACTGTAGACAGGTGATGATCAAAGGCTATTACTGTCTATGTGTGTCCCTAAGTCCTTGACTACTGGGTCATCTCTAAGGGGTGTGTTGTCAATATGATAGTTACCAAGGATGGATGACTTCCCAAAGGAAAGTATTATACATTTCTTGGCATTTAGTTTTAGTCCATGACTCTGGCATCAGTTGTTTGTCTGTGTCAGCCCCTCCTGGAGAACATTTGTGTCAGTATGAGATTCAATGACAGCTCCTAATTTCCAATCATCTGCAAATTTGGTCAGCCAGAGGCCACTAACTTTGGCTTTGACTTCTGAGAAGTAAATGCCAAAAAGGAGCTTTCCAAGGACTGATCCCTGAGGGACTCCACTTGTGACTGGCCTCTTTGTATATGTGGACTCTCCAATTCTAACTTCCTGGGTCCCGTCTGTGAGCCAGTTGGCTATCCACCAGGTGACATACGTGTTTATACCTAACCTTTTGAGTTTGCCAACAATGCCTGAGTTGGGTATTTTGTCAAATGCCTTGGCCAGGTAAAGGTAGGCAGTGTGAACGATTTTGCCCTCATCCATTGCTTTGGTGTCCTTCTCAAAGAAGTCCACCAGGTTAATTAGGCATGAGCTGCCTTTGACAAAACCAAACTGGGTTGGGTCCAGTGTCTGGAGGTTTACTATATCTCTATTCATCATCTCATTGATAATTCTTTCCATGGCTTTACAGACAAGACCTATGGGTCTGTAGTTTCCAGGATCTGTAGATGGCCCACTTTTGTGTAGAGGGATGACTGTTGCCTTTCTCCATTCATGAGGTACGAAGCCTGTTTGGTGGCTACAGTTAAATAGTAATTCCAGAGGCCAAGAAAGGTCATGTTTCATGCTGTTTAGAAGGCATCCTGGGATATTGTCTGGGCCCACTGATGCAGTGGTCTTGGTCTTAGAGAGAGCATTAAGGACCTGTTCCCTAGTGATAGTAGAGGGCGTTATATCTGATGATATTTCCTGAGGAAAGGTTAAGGGGGAGAGAGGAGTAAAGTTGGAGCTGAATTTATCAACCAGGAGGTTTGCTATATCTTCTGGCTCAGTGTAGGTGGCTTCATTTACAATAAGCTCTGCACACAATTATGTATTGCCTTTGAGGTTGTGAACAAAGCTAAAGAATGCTTTGTGGATGTCCTTGGCCTGGGAGGACAAACTTACCTTAAAATTGGCTTTGACAGCCTTTATTTGTCCTCTGAGTTGTTTGTTTAGTTTGATGCAAGTGCTTTTATCCTGGTGGGTGCTGCACCTCATAATTTTTGCCATGATTTTCTTCCTCCTGTTATACATCCGATTGATCTCACTTAATAGCAGGAGGTTAGTCTTAGAATAGTTCCTGAATATTCCTGGTTTAGCTGGGAATCTAGGCTTTATTTTTATTTCAAAGGAGACTATTTTGTGGTCTGACCTTACCAGAGAAGGCAGCACTCTCCCATATTAGTCAGGACTAGATCCAGTATGGTTGCACCCCTGGTTGGTGTATTGACTATCTGGTCCGGGGGAGGGGAGGGGGGGTGTTTACAAAATCCAGGAATCTCTGTGTGTTAGAAAAATATGTATTTAAATATATGTGAAATGCTAGTTTAAAAGCAAGGTAGTTTATAATGCATTTTATTCTATTAATCATATAACAGAAGGGATAAATTCATGTGTAAATGCAAGTAGCTTCTGAAACTGCAGTGTGCTTTGACCCCTGATCCTGGCAGATGCCAGCTCAGCAAGCTTAATGTTTATGCTTTTCATAAGTGATTATCTGCTGGGTCAGGAAATTAAATGTGTAAATCTTCTGCTCCTTCCTGATGAGATAACTTGTCCTTGTAAATAATTAAATCTTCCATTCCTGATGGAGTAACTTGCCCTTGTAAGATAAAAACGCAGCTGGTGGGAAAGTGAAACAGTGAACAAAGAGGTGAATTTAAAGACTGAATCTGCTATTGTATTCGAACTGATATGAGACCTTTAAGAAGTAACTTTACAGAAAGACATTATGACTGACCAGCTGGATAGCAAGGCCGTATTGTATCTAAAGGAAAAGTTTTTTTAAATGTACTGCATCAGCATTATTAGATGAATAGAATACTGTTAGTAAAAGTGATGTAGATGCCTTGTGACTAACCACGTCAGTAAGGTGGGCATAACTTGAATGCAAACACTATAAAATATTCTGTACTTCCTGCATCATGTCAGACAAAATTCTGTACTTGTATGGTTTTTTGCCTCCTGATGTACACTAGTAAACTTTTGAATCTGAACCTCCTGTGTATTGAATTTTTTTGATTTCATTTAACAGTTTGGTCCTTTCAAGACGGAATTCCCTTGGTAAGCTGCAGATCAGAGCGTATTGGTGGTCGAATACTGCGCAGGAGAAGTTACCGAAATGGTCCTTCTTGAGTGAAAAGACCTCTGACTGAATTGTCGTGTGTAAAGAGGCTGGCCACTTTCTGATCTGTGGCCGAAGAGCGGAATTAGAACGAATTTCAAAACCAGGAGGCTCAGGTAGGAAGAATTTGCCTTTTTTCTGTTTTAGATCAGGGACTAGGTTACAGTATATTGTTGTCAAGATTTGTTTTGCAGATCAGGGACAAAAGGAAGTACTGTATATTTGGTCATAGATCAGGGTAACAGAATAAGGTAGGCAGTTATTCTAGATAAACTGTAAACAGGAACTAAGAATTTGATATCACGTGATAAAAAAGGGTTACGTAACATTTTCTTTGACATGGGTAATCAGAGCACTAAAACCTCGCGAGATCCGCCCCTAACCGAAGACGCAAAATACATGCAATTACAGCGTGCTGATAATGTTAGGTATTATACGAAATGGGTTAATAAATATGAATTTGATGGTAAACTAGATAAACTTACACTAGTTAAACTCCTTAAACAGCTTAAATCTGATGCAGGAGGTCAGGCGAAAAAGCAACGCCAACTAGGCATACCTCAAGCACACAGGTGGATTGAGGAAGCAAATCGTAGAGAACAGAAGCTTAAAAATTCAAAAACATTATTTTTAGACAAAAAGGATAATAGCTTGGTAATAGCTACAGCTCCTCCTCCTCCTCCCTTACCCTTTTCAGGATATGAAGCGAGTGGACAGGATGGTCCGCCTCCGCGTTATCCTGAAGTTTCAGTAAGACCACAACCATTTGTTAGAGATCCTATTGAGACTAGGTCTCGAACACGTAAAACATATAGGGACACAAAATCATACCAAATAGAGAGAAATCTACAGGATGAGAGTGAGGAAGAAATATGCCCACTTATAGAAGTTACAAATCCTCAGGCAGGACAGGAAGGGCAAGACCCAACACTCTTAGTATATAGACCATGGACACCGGAAGATATCCGGAAGGCTACTGAGGGAATCCCCCATCCGAAAGTTAATTTTACGAAATTTTTAGAAGATTTACAAGGCATGAGGTTAAGTTACCACTTGAATGGGGAAGAAGTAGAAAAAGTAGTAAGACAAATTATAGGTCCAGATTGGCACATGATTTGTGGCACCTGGAATCCTCGTAATGCAGAACTTAGGCCACTCCCACATAGTGACGCAGAGTTAGACAACAGAGTGAAAGGTCTGACAGACCGAATCTCTGAGAAATGGAAACCCAGAGCAGACTGGACTTGCATTAATCAATGCATACAACAGGAAAATGAGACAATAGATGGATATTATGCTAGATTATTAGAATGTTTTAATAATCATAGCGGTATGTCGGTTCCTGAGAACCAAACAAATGATTCCCCGTATGAACAACAATTAAAAAATGCATTTTTGAAAGGTTGCATTGCACCTATTAGTAGCTTCATTACGAAGCATATGATAGATCATCAAACAGGGAGGCTACTAGCCTTACTCGAATACGCTAGACATGCTGAGAGACATTTTAATAGTAAAAAGAAAAAAAAGGCACACGTCTTCACTGCTGAAGATGGAGCTGAAGTATTTGTATTACAGTCAGGTAAAAAGGGCAAGAAGAATGCCCAGGGAAACAAACAGTCTGACAAACGATCAGAAGATTTTGAAGAAAGGAAAAAGAGAGGTGAATGCTTCAAGTGCAGAAAGAAAGGGCATCTAGCTAGGGACTGTAAACAAAATAAGAAAGCAACGACGGAAGATAAAGGGGATGAGGACTGACTATATGATAGTGAGGATACATCATATGAAAGTCAGGAATCACCAGTAACAGCTAGAATAGAAAAGACAAATGCCAATGTAGTAGAACGGACAGAGGAAGTACAAATTGACTTAGACGAAAATGGAAATGAAATTTTAGATTTAGCATTGTTGAGCCTGGAGCTCTACCTAGCAGATACAAAACCGGAAGTGACACCTCTGGTGGAGGGAAGGGAAGTCAAATTCCTGTGTGACTCAGGGGCATCACGGACTTTGATACACCCCTCCAAGTTACCAGAACATTCAGAATCACCTAATTTTATACTAGTAAAAGCCGCAAATGGACAGCTATACAGGGAACCACTTTCCCATGATATAGCAATAACTGACCCTGTTTCAGGTATGACCCAGAGAAGTAAAATAGTTGTGTCTGCAAAGTGTCCAGTAAACCTATTGGGCAGGGACCTTATGCAGATATTTGGCATAGCAGTAGTTCCAACTGTACAAGGTATGGAGGCACAGAGACAAATGGATACCTTTGTAGTGCGATCGGAGGGTGAAACCTTTTATTGGTACAGCCAGGACCTAGTCACAACTGATCCAGGGGCAGTAACCAAGGAACTGATGAACATAGCCATCAGTAAAGCCCCCTCCCTTGACACTGATCGACAGCATTTGTTACACTGTACTCTATAGTACTGTACTACACCAGGGCCTGATAGAGAGTATGAGCAAGAACTGTTTAGAAATCGTGCAACTAGATTGGTTTTGCATACTTTGTACTGGGATACAGAGGGGAACAGTGTAGTTAGCTGTTCATTACCTTAAGAATTCCTTGCATTGTATAGATCAAATCGGTTGCCACATGTCAGCTTGACAAAGAATAAAAGTGTCAAATGGGCAGATTTAGGAGAAAAAGTAACAAGATGGGAGAAACAGACTGATTTAGAACTATCAGAACAAGGGATACAAAAACAAAAACTGAATTGGTTGACACAGACACATCCAGCTGTACACTTGCAATCTAGCGAGGACAGCTGATTAGCATTTTTATTAGAAGAAGAAGAAAAGGCCTTGTGTGAAATTCCAACAACTCTTTGGTCAACAGGCAAGTCAGATGTAGGACTTATTCGAACAGCAGGACCAGTTACAATAACCCCAAAGTCAGCTTTCAGACCACAGAAAAGACAATACCATTTGATAAAGGATGCAGAGATAGGAATTAAGCCTATAATAGCAGCATTACTCAAAGAGGGAGTACTGGTAGAATCTCCTGATTCACCATGTAATACACCCCTATTTCCTGTTAAAAAAGCAAACGGGGAATGGCGGATGGTACAAGATTTACAAGCTGTAAATAATGCAGTAATACCTAGAGCACCTACGGTGCCATACCCACATACCTTATTAAACGATTTAGAATTGCAACAGAAGTATTTCTCTGTGGTAGATATTAGCAATGCTTTCTTTTCAATACCTATACATCCTGATAGTCAATATTGGTTTGCATTTACATTTCAGGGTAAAAGGTATACATATACTCGACTACCACAGGGATATTGTGAGAGCCCAACAATTTTTGCACAAGAAATGGCTAGCAACCTGGCAGGGTTTACCCCACCGGGAGGTAGTCAAATTCTACTTTATGTAGATGACATCTTGCTAGCAGCCCCCACCCAGCAACAGTGCAGGGAGGATACTGTAGCATTATTGAAATTTTTAGCAATACAAGGACACAAAGTAAACAAAAGTAAGTTACAACTTTGGAGAAAACAAGTTAGATACTTGGGATATGTAATATCCAATGAAGGTAGAATACTAGATGAGGAAAGAAAAACAGCAATTTTGCAAGCACCCAAGCCAACGACCAAGAAAGAAATGATGTCTTTCTTAGGTACAACTAATTTTTGTTGGAGCTGGATACCAAATTATGCTTTGGAATCTGCTCCACTGACTGATTTGATATATAAGACACCAATGGCAGCACAAGACATTTTACAATGGACAACAGAAGCAGAAACGGCTTTCTGCAGGTTGAAGCAGTTGGTAGCTTCTTCATTAGTTTTAGGACTTCCAAATTATCACAAACGGTTCTTTCAGACCGTAGATTGTAAGCAAGGGTACATGACGTCAGTATTGACGCAACAACATGGGGACAAGCAATGCCCCATAGCTTACTATTCATCACAGTTAGACCCAGTGGCACGATCTTTGCCTCACTGTGTACAAGCAGTAGTTGCAGCCACAATGGCAGTACAGGCTTCGGCCCCAGTGGTATTCCACCCTCTCACATTGAGAGTGCCTCATGCAGTTGCAATAATTTTACTGCAAGAGAAAGTGGCATACCTTTCTCCTGCTAGACATCTTTCATGTATGACTACACTGCTGAGTCAACCTCATATGACAATTGAACGATGTACGACACTGAATCCATCAACATTGCTTCCAACTCCTGCGGAGGGAACACCACATAGCTGCCTGCAGGAAATTGAACAGTTAGCTTTACCTAGACAAGATCTTACAGATATGCCCTTGGATAATGCCAAGGTGACATATTACGTGGAAGGCTCATGCAGAAGGGGTCCTACAGGGAAGAATCTGGTAGGGTATGCAGTAGTTACAGACACTGAAATTTTAGAAGCTCAATCCTTACCACACAACTTATCTGCACAAGCAGCTGAACTGATAGCTTTGACGAGAGCATGTACTTTAGCAAAAAACAAGTGTGTAAACATATATACTGACAGTCAGTATGCTTTTTCTACAGTACATGTATTTGCACAACAATGGAAAAATAGAGGAATGATAACATCCAGTGGAAAACCTATTAATCATGCACAATTTATTTTGGAGTTATTAGAATCTATTCAGTTACCTACCAAAGTAGCTATTTGTAAATGTGTAGCTCATACAAAACAGCAGGATAGGATTTCAAAAGGCAATGCACGAGCTGATGCAGCTGCAAAGCAAGCAGCCTCAGACTCAGAAACTTTACTTTTAAATGAGGAATTACAACCCTCTGAGATTTTAGATTTAGACATGTTAAAAACAATGCAGATGCTTACTACAAAAGCAGAAAAACAAAAATGCGTAAAACGAGGTGCAATTCTTGAGAATGGACTGTACATTTCCAAAGAAAGAAAACTGATATTGCCGTCTAATTTATTTAGATATACAGCTTTGTTGAGCCATGGACAGTGCCATGTCTCAACAGGGGGGATGGTACAGTTAGTAAATCGAATATTCCAAACATACGGATACACAAACTACACAAAAAAATTTTGTGCAGCTTGTCATACTTGTAACAAGCACCATGCACAAGGGGCATTTAAAACCAAGCAAGGAAGTTTTCCTATACCACCATACCCGTTCCATACTATTTGTATGGATTTCATAGAATTAAATAAATGTGAAGGGAAAAAGTTTTGTTTAGTTATTATAGACATGTTTTCTAAATGGGTAGAAGCTTTTCCAACCAAAAACCTGGATGCAGCAACAGTGGCAAAAGCCCTGATAAAAGAAGTAATCCCTAGATTTGGCATTCCGGAGAGGATTTATAGTGACAATGGCACACATTTTGTGAATCAGATGAGTCACCAGCTTGGGAGATTTTTTGGTATCTCCTTGAAGAACCATTGTGCTTACCACCCACAGTCAGCAGGACTGGTGGAAAGGTACAATGGTACCCTAAAAAACAAGTTAAGGAAGCTAGTAGAAGAGACCCAAAAGAATTGGATATACTGTCTGCCTTTAGCACTGCTGAGTATGAGAACAGTTCCAAATGTAAAGGGTCTGACTCCCTTTGAAATGGTTTTTGGGAGAGCATACTATGTGCCTCAGTGGAAAGCTCTCATGCCTGCAGAGCAAGAGGCTGACAGTTCGTTAGCAGAATATATGAAGAAATTGTTAAGGAATAAATCTGTTTTGCAGTTTAACTCTTTTTCAGATAAGGAACAGACCAGACCGGTGGAAGCAGTCTTGGCTCCTGGGACGTACGTTTGGGTGAAAGTGATGAAAAGGAAGAATTGGGCGAGTCCAAAGTGGGAGGGACCACACCAGGTTCTGTTGGCAATGCCTACTGCAGTCAGAGTAGCCGAGAGGACGTCCTGGGTTCATTTAACGCATTGTAAACCGGTAAAGAACTTTCAACTTGATAAAAACTTTGTGACTGATATACAACCAGACCGAGATGGCCAAAAACAAAGCGAATAGAAGTCTAGATCAACCCCAGAGATGTTGCTTAATCATTTTGTTGTGTGTACATTTATTAACTGTAATTGTGACAATTTTCCTCTTGCTGTGGCTTATCCTACACACAACCACACAAGTGAAAGTGGGAAGGCGTGAGGAAACGTCTATAGACTGGCATCCAAATTTTAACACATACCTGGCCATGAAACGTGTGTATGCAGAGATTATGAACATTTCAAATTGCTGGGTTTGTACAGCTATACCAACAGCATATGGGGGACTGGTAATGTCCGCTGTCCCTTTGGGGATAAATGAGACTTGGGAGAATTTACTTTTCGACACAGGAACTGTGAGATCACAGGACAAAATAGCTTTATTTTTACCTGTCACACAAAAAGGAGTTGTATATTTCTACAAAAATGATACTCTCCAGGTGGTCTGGAGCAATTGCAATATAACCATATCTTACCGATGTTATATTAAGAATAGTAATGGCAATACTTTTTGCAATACTAATTATGACTCGTATTTGAACTCATTGAAAACAACTATGAGTGACATTCAAAAAAATCCAGTTTTGTTTAAACAATTGTCAGTTATAGATCAGAAAATGTTTCATGCAGGGCTAATGCGTATTAGTACTAAAGTAGAAAACTGTTATTTTATTTGTGGGAAAAAGGCATACAAATGGTTACCTAAGAATTGGTCCGGCAGTTGTTTTTTGGGTTACTTGGTTCCGGCAATAAGACATACTGCAGAATTACCTTTGGGTAAGATACGAAACGTAAGGGAAACAGCTCAAAAATCTGAAGGTCCAGTTAAAAAACCTGTGAATCCAGTTGGGAAGATCGAAGCTGGTTGGAAAGACCATAATTCAGTAAAAGACAAAAGTGAGTTGACTCATATGGACTTGAGTGACAGTGTTATATCCTGGGCAGGAATACTCCCAGCTTATGGAGCAGTGAAATCAATCTGGGAGCTGAGGAAGTTGTCGAAACTTCTCGAAGTAATGAGTAATGCAACTTTTTCCACCCTAGAATTGGTGACTGATGAACTGAATGCAATGAGAACTGTTGTGCTACAAAATCGGATGGCTCTTGGTGTCACCCTAGCGGCGAGAGGTGGTACATGCGCGCTTATCAAAGAAGAATGCTGTGCTTTTATCCCTGACAATCACCACGAGATAAATAATCACCTAGAGGTAATTCAGCAAGTATCAGCCATGACTGAACCAGGCCCAAACCCACTGATGGACTTTTTCCAGAATCTATTTGGGGGATGGGGTTTCATCCTAATGAATATTCTGATTGCCATTTGTGTGGGTATACTCCTAATAGGGACATGTGTTTGCTGTGGAATTCCCTGCATGAAAAGATTAATCAAAGATTTTGTTGATGTATCTGTTAGTGAAACTTTCTACCATGATATTGAAATTGAAAGATTGATTTCAGATGACGCTTTTTCTGAAGTATAGATTAAATGACTCACCTAGCTGAAAATCCTGAGTGTGAAAGGCTAGGAGATGAAATGACACTATGCATACTTCAAAATAGAATAAAAAGTATTAATAGGGGGGAAAATGTTAGAAAAATATGTATTTAAATATATGTGAAATGCTAGTTTAAAAGCAAGGTAGTTTATAATGCATTTTATTCTATTAATCATATAACAGAAGGGATAAATTCATATGTAAATGCAAGTAGCTTCTGAAACTGCAGTGTGCTTTGACCCCTGACCCTGGCAGCTGCCAGCTCAGCAAGCTTAATGTTTATGCTTTTCATAAGTGATTATCTGCTGGGTCAGGAAATTAAATGTGTAAATCTTTCGCTCATTCCTGATGAGATAACTTGTCCTTGTAAATAATTAAATCTTCCTTTCCTGATGGAGTAACTTGCCCTTGTAAGATAAAAACGCAGCTGGTGGGAAAGTGAAACAGTGAACAAAGAGGTGACTTTAAAGACTGAATCTGCTATTGTATTGAAACTGATATGAGACCTTTAAGAAGTAACTTTACAGAAAGACATTATGACTGACCAGCTGGATAGCAAGGCCGTATTGTATCTAAAGGAAAAGTTTTTTTAAATGTACTGCATCAGCATTATTAGATGAATAGAATACTATTAGTAAAAGTGATGTAGATGCCTTGTGACTAACCACGTCAGTAAGGTGGGCATAACTTGAATGCAAACACTATAAAATATTCTGTACTTCCTGCATCATGTCAGACAAAATTCTGTACTTGTATGGTTTTTTGCCTCCTGGTGTACACTAGTAAACTTTTGAATCTGAATCTCCTGTGTATTGAATTTTTTTGATTTCATTTAACACTGTGCATGTACATTTGATGTGGTATAGGATTCCAAGTTAATAGTGGGGTAATTAAAGTCACCTATGAATATGGTATTGGGTTGGAATGTTATTGTTTCTAATAAGTTTAAATACATGGTATGGTTTCCTGGGTCATAGAGGGGGACCTATAGCTTGCAAGGACATGGTATTGGATTTTACCTATGATGATTTGAACATGGAGTAGCTCAAGTGCATTGTCCTGTTTGACCAGCCTTGAAGTATATTTATTTTTGATGTAAATAGAGACACCTCCACCTTTAGTCCCTGCCTGCGAACTAGCTGGTCTAAATGTGTGGAAGACATTATAACCTTGCACTGTTGGTGTGTTGTCCATGGCTTTAAACCACGTCTCAGAGACCTCACAGACATCAGCATTCTCTAAGGTAAAGAGAGCTTCCAGGCAGTCGAGTTTTTTGTTTAGGCTCCTAGCATTGAGCAGTAATATCTTTAGATTTCCTTGGCTTTGATTTGCTATGTCAAAAGTACTTTCAGTTAGGCATTGCCTTAAAAAGGCACTATGGGGGAAGACAATGTTTTAGCTAATATTCAAAAGCCTAGAGGGGAGAGGTGCAGACCATCCCTGGCAAAGCAGCGTGGTCTGTTGGCCATCTACTTCCATGCTGACAAATACTGCACCCCCTTAGAATGACACCAGAAACTAAGCCAGTTATTAAAGTCAGTCGTCTTTTCCTCACATTGTGGCATCATCCTTGGAGAAGGTAAAATGCTGCTCAATGCTAGGCTCATACTAGCCTGAGACACATATTCCAAGAGCTCTGTGATGTCTCTCTTCATATAGTTCTGGCAGGTACCTAAGCCATGGACTTAAACTAAATGCGAAAAAATGCATTGTCATCCCTTCGGCAAAAGAAAGTCCCTGCAAATTACAATATTAACAGTGCCCCCCTTAGCTCAAACCCGGTGGTGAGAGATTTGGGAACACAGGCTGATAGCAACCCTTATTTTGATCACCATGTGTCTACAGTGGTAAGGAAGGCCTTCTGTGTTGCACATCTCATAAGTAAGGGCATCTCATCCATAGCTAAGGAT